>NC_084580.2:8672500-8812500 GCF_033978685.3 Nerophis lumbriciformis
GTCAGGCGCAAGTGTCCCGTGGAGGGACAGAACCGGGAAGGTTCAATACAAGCAACCTCATCGCACATTTTAAAAAACACCACAAAAAAGAACATGAGGATTTTCGCGAGAGCAGCAAGGCGAAGCAACAAACCTCTGGCTCGCTTCAGCAACCCACGCTGGGCGAAAGCTTTGCAAGACGTGACAAACTACCACGGGACAGCAAAAAGGCAATGGCCATAACAGAAAAGATAGCCCAGTTTATTGTGCTTGATGACCAGCCCCTGTCGGTGGTGAGTAATGTCGGGTTTAAACACTTAATGGAGCACCTCGAACCTCGCTACATTATTCCTAGCCGCCACTACATTGTAGACAAAACTATACTATCCAACATATGCTGACAGTAAAAAAATAACTGAAGTGAACTTGAATTGTTTGCACTTTAAAATGTTTTTTTTTAATTTTTCTAATTGGATTTATTTAGGTTATTTTTCAGGGTCTTCTAATTTATTTTTAATTTATTCTATTCAATTGTATAATTATGTTGGTATTAGTGGTTATTTTGCACTTTAAATATAACATTTTGTTTTTATTGGATTTGTTGAGGTAATACTCTTATGTTGAAGGTTACAATTTATGTACCGGTAACCAATTGGTTAATAATGAGTCAGTTTTTCCTATACCTACCGGTACTCTTGCTGACTATTGTTTTCTGTTTTAACACTACAACATCAGTAAGAGTAACATCACTTTATCAAGCCTTTTCTAACATTCCACACAACAAAATAAGGAATAAATATATGTATGATTCGTGCCTGTATCGTATTGATATCGGTATCGGCCAATACTCAAGGCTACAATATCGGTATCTGACGGAAGTGAAAAAGTTGACATCCCTAATTGCATTGTCCTTTAAGGAGATATCACAAAGTGGTTGCTGAAATTTATTTTATCCTATCTGTTCCATACCTTTGCAGTGGACGGCTATGACTCCCTCTGCGTTCTCACATATATTGAGGAACTTCCTGACAATGGTGTCGTTGGGCGTGCTCCCGTCCACAAAGAAGAGGTCGTGATGTTCAAAGCCTGAATCTGTGAAGCGCCGGGCATCGTACATCTTTTTGTTGAGTCGCACAATGTTGGTGATGTTGTGTTGCCTAAAATAAGGGATGTAGGCCTCAGGAGCGTGCAGGGGGTAGCCTGAAGTAACAAATTTGTGTTTTAAGGTGACAGTTTCTACAATTAACAACAGTTGATGCGCTACACCAGACGTACCGTTCTCTATTTTGCTTTTGGGATGAGGCCCGCTAAATGCAAGGAATTTCCCCGGAATGATCCAGTTTAAATCGCCATTTTCCGCCCTCTCATAGTGCTCGTATTCCTCCAAATCAAAGTTGGAGAAGTCCAGCCAGCCGTACTGCAGCGCCTGGCGGAGGGAAATCTCATTAGGAGTGTGACTCAGCAAAACAGCAAACGAGTGGTAGAACGGAGACGTACCTTGTGGACAGCACGGAGGCAGTCGAGGATGTTTAGATTGTACATGCAGGTTCCAAACGAGGCATCTCTGAGAAACACCAGTTTATTTGATTTTTTATTTCTCTTAGCAACAAATTCTCCAGCCTTATAAAGACCCAAATCCTACGTATGCCTCATTTTAGAACCAATCCCGACATAATATACGATTTAAAAAATGATAGCATATTTTAGTATTTTGGGCAACCTTACAATTGCAATAGATAGTGCAGGTGTACCTAATATTGCTCTGAAACTTTTGGACTTGCAACAAATACACTCTTGTTTACCTGAATGGAATGTATGTGCAGTTCTTGGACACCAGTAGACTGTAGGCCTCATCTGGTGTCATATTCAGGTACATTACCTACACACGCATAAATACACAAATTGTCTTGGTACAGTAGGTGCATAAAACACAGTCATTATGCACCGTGTATAAAATACTGTTTCCACTCACTGCATACGAGCCTATGAGGTAAGCAGCATTGACTTGTTTCTTCTGATCCCCACAGGTATAAAACACAATCTTCTTCCTCGAAAGCGTAATGGACTGTGCAAAGACATGAATTATATTAAGTCACGTCACAGCAAACTGCATTTCCTTGTGCGGGACATTTTAATTGCATCATTGAAACATGACCTGAGCACATTATGATTTAAGGTGGCAGCTTTGAACAGCTGCTTAAACAAATGGCACTTAAATGTGAATAAAAGGATGTTAATGTATGACGGTTTTAATGGCAATGTACTTTTTTTTTTAAGGAAACAATGACAAGAAAGCCATTTTAAAGGTATGTTATACATACAGTTTGGTATTGCAACATTTAATCATGTTATAACTCTTGGTTTAGTAACCAGTAAAAGGTTGCCCGGCAAGAAAGAATGATGAACATGTCTCATTCAAAGCAAGAAGACTTGGGCGTCATAAAAGATGTCAACTCCTCAGTAAGGAAAGTAGCCATTGGCTGTCCTAAAAGTTGCTACATGATGTCATCACCTCATTTGCATAGTTTATAACAAAGGACCGCGTAAGATAAATAAGTAGGGATGTAACTGTATTATAAATATAATACCGGTATGCCGGTTTCAAAGTCTTTACATTAATACCGTGACGTGTGATGATATTGAACGAAACCTTGGTGAGTGTAGTTTTTTTCAATAAACATCTCTCAGAATCCTCTGCGCAGCGCGGGACTGGCAAGGAAGTGAGGCGTGTTCGTACTCATCGTCATACTTGCCAACCCGGGTGACTCACCAATTTCAGTGCCCCTCCCAAAAATCTCCCTGGGCAACCGTTCTCCTGATTTGTACCCGTACAACAATATTGGGGGCATGCCTTAAAGGCACTGCCTACAGCGTCCGCTTTTCCTCCATACAAACAGCGTGCCGGCCCAGTCACATAATATATGCGGCGTTTAAACACACATGATTGATTGCAAGGCATACTTGATCAACAGCCATACAGGTCACACTGAGGGTGGCCGTATAAGCAACTTTAACACTGTTACAAATATGCGCCACACTGTGAACCCACACCAAACAAGAATGACAAACACATTTCGGGAGAACATCCGCACCGTAACACAACATAAACACAACAGAACAAAAACCCAGAATCCCTTGCAGCACTAACTCTTCCGGGACGCTACAATATACACCCCCGCTTCCACCAAACCCCCCGCCCACCTAAACACCCCCCGACCCCCATCCTCCGAATTCGGAGGTCTCAAGGTTGGCAAGCATGCTCATCGTAGATAAAAGGAATTGTTTTTTAGACATTAAATCTGTCCATAACTGGTTGAGTTATGTTGCTAACAAACAGACAAGCAAGGGGAGGGTGGCTGGAGCCTTTTCCAGCTGCACTCGGGTGGAAAGCAGGGCTGGCTGGACAAATCGCCACCTCATAAACCATCACACTGAAAAGATATTTGGAAACCAGCGAAGCTAAACATCAGAGTGTGAGGTATTTACATTATTAAAAGTTATATTGTTTGTTTACTTTTCTGAAAAACATTTCCCAGACTGATATAAAAAATGACCACTGTAGAGCAGTGGTCCCCAACCTTTTTGTAACTGCAGACCGGTCAACGCTTGAAAATTTGTCCCACGGAACGAGGGGGGGTGGGGGGGTATTGATCTATATTGTTATATAATGTAGGAACCAGAAATATTAATAACAGAAAGAAACAACCCTTTTGTGTGAATGAGTGTGAATGGGGGAGGGAGGTTTTTTGGGTTGGTGCACTAATTGTACGTGTATCTTGTGTTTTTTATGTTGATTTAATTAAAAAAAATAAAAAATAAAAAAAAAATAAAAAAAACATTTTATTATTTTTTATTTCTTGTGCGGCCCGGTACCAATCGATCCACGGACCGGTACCCGTGGCCCGGTGGTTGGGGACCACTGCTGTCGAGGACACTGTTTCCCATCATGTAAAAGTTGAAAGAAACTAAATTATTATATTGTTTTACACTTGTAGCACTGGATGTTAATAATAAAGACATCAACTATAAGTTATTAAGTTAAATATTTTCTTTTTTCCTAAACAATTATTTGCCCTTAGAAATACTTGTTTGTAATAATAAATATGACTGAAACATTTTAACATTATATTTGTGTTCAATTACATTAAGTGTGTTTATCCTAAACATTCCTGACACTTTATTTTACACACTATGGCATTTTAACCAAGCTTTTTTTGGGACATATACCATATTTTTCGGAGTATAACTCGCTCCGGAGTATAAGTCACACCGGCCAAAAATGCATAATAAAGAAGGAAAAAAAACATAAGTCGCATTGGAGTATAAGTCGCATTTTTTGGGGAAATTTATTTGATAAAACCCAACACCAAAAATAGACATTTGAAAGGCAATTTAAAATAAATAAAGAATAGTGAACAGGCTGAATAAGTGTACGTTATATGAGGCATAAATAACCAACTGAGAACGTGCCTGGTATGTTAACGTAACATATTATGGTAAGAGTCATTCAAATAACTATAACATATAGAACATGCTATACGTTTACCAAACAATCTGTCACTCCTAATCGCTAAATCCCATGAAATCTTATACGTCTGGTCTCTTACGTGAATGAGCTAAATAATATTATTTGATATTTTACGGTAATGTGTTAATAATTTCACGTATAAGTCGCACCCCCGGCCAAACTATGAAAAAAAACTGCGACTTATAGTCCGAAAAATACGGTACCACAATATTATATATTTTTTTGTTTTTAAATCGGCTCAATAACATGAACGATTGGATTGGGACATTGCAGTGATTTATTTTGTGTGACAGTGCGGAAACTTTTACATCTTTATCTGTAAACCAAAGCGGAAACAGTGGCAGCTTTGCACATGCGCATTACATTTGGAGTCTGGACGCGGATGGGGTGTGGGTCTCATCTCAGCTCTGACTGCTGCACCAGGCTAATGTCAACCTGACCGCTTGTGAGGAGGTAATACGTGCTATAATGTAGGGATGTACCTATCCGATATTGATATTGGTCCGATATCAGCAAAAAAACAAGTATTGGTTGATATGGGCTTGCATCTAAAATCTCTGATAAGCTCCAATAGAAGATGTACTTGTGCAAAGCTAGACAGTCAGTTAGCATCTAAATGTCCTCCAGTAGGCACACAAGTTTGATCTTCCCTGGTGTTTTACTGAAGTCAAAAAAGTAAACATGCCAGGCTATACTATGTGCTACTAGGAATGAGCAGCTACTGCACAACAGCTAAGCACACAAGCTAGACCATACTTGCCAACCCTCCCGGATTTTCCGGGAAACTCCCGAAATTCAGCGCCTCTCCCGAAAACCTCCCGGGACAAATTTTCTCCCGAAATTCAGGCGGCGCTGGAGGCGGCGCTGGAGGCCACGCCCCCTCCAGCTCCATGCGGACCTGAGTGACATGTTGACAGCCTGTTCACACGTCCGCTTTCCCATAATATAAACAGCTAATGATGGAGGGCGAGTTCTTGGTTTCTTATGTGGGTTTATTGTTAGGCAGTTTCATTAACGTCCTCCCAGCGTGGCAACAACACACAACAACAGCAGTCAAGTTTTCGTCTACTGTAAAGCAGTTCGTCTGCCGTAAACAGCAATGTTGTGACACTTTTAAACAGGACAATACTGCCATCTACTGTACATGCATATGTGACCCACCCATAATGTGTCACATTTTTGTGTTGATTTATTTATTTTATTTTGTGGTTTGAATTCGTTTTTGGAGCTGTCATTACACATTTATCAGTATTCACATTGGTCAGTAGGGGGCAGTAGGGCGTTTCTTCCCAATTGAATGCTATCACCTGCAGACCGAAGTGTCTTGTCATTCTGATGAGAGCGACCAGTCTGTGAACAATTGAAACGTCCTGTGTTCTTTTTCCTCCTGTATAACAGGTTAGTTTTGGTGAATCAACTCACTGAATAATTTCCATGTGATCTTTATAAGTTTAAGTACACATTCTGATGGTGGAGCCTAACTCTAAAGTGTTTGTGAGTTGTAGTTTGTATTTGTGAATGAATCCAGTGCACAGCTGCAGTAATCAATACAAAAAGGCGACGTGAGTGCGCAATGTTTATATAGGAACTTCTGATCCTAATTCAGACTCCCAAATTAGAGCTCCCGTTTTCTTATTGATTTTATAATGTATATTTGTATAATGTGTGTGTTCTGAAATAATGACAGAGAATTGAACAAGGATGGACAATTCAACCCTTAACTCAACAATGAGTAGATGACTGTTGTGTGTGTGTGTATACGTGTAAATAAATGAACACTGAAATTCAAGTATTTCTTTTATTTATTTATATATATATATATATATATATATGTAATAAAATATATATATATATAGCTAGAATTCACTGAAAGTCAAGTATTTCTTGTATATATCTTAACCATGCCCCCCCCCGACCACACCCCACACCCCCCGAAATCGGAGGTCTCAAGGTTGGCAAGTATGAGCTAGACATACGTAATAAGCGTTCTTAATTGAACAATATTGCAATCTAAAACATGACATATGTCAACAAATATCAAATATTTATAGTTGCATATTACTTACAGATACAAATTGTCAAAAGGCAGGAGAATATTCGAAAGTATCCAGTAACAAACGTGTCTGGATCATTTAACTTGCTGCGTCATGCCCTGTATTTAATGAGTTATTGTGACCACTCGGTGTCACCAAAACACAAATTAACATTCCACTTCAAAATCCTAAATCTGCCATAAGGTTAATTGTTTTCATACCTACCATTGATCTTCGAGTATTTCAGTTGTGTAAACCTTTTCTAACATTCTACACTATAAAATAATAAAAGTATGTACTTTTATGTCATGAGGTTAGTATTACCTACTATTGTTCTGTTTGACTAATTTTACTTGAGCCAACCTTTTCTAACGTTTCAAACTACAAAATAATAAAACTATGATCCCTGCTGATATCATAGATTAAACTTGGTTTCGGCCAACACTTAACTCCACTATCGGTATTGTATTGGAAACAAGATGAGGCAATTCCTGAAGGAATTGCGTGTGAATGCTCCAATGCTGAAGTTGAACTGAAATCCTGGATTTTTTTCTAGGATTGTTGTAGAGCACACAATTCCCAAACAGGCTGAATATTTTGAAGTTGGAACAGTTGGAATCAGATTACAAATGTGGGAGTTGTGGAACTTTAAAGAATGTCCCATTGATTTCAATGGGAGTTTCCCAAAAAGTTGGGAATTTTGGGAAAAGCTGGAATTTCTTTGAAAATGGTAAAAAACTTGAATGGTCTGAATGAGTTGAAATGGTTGGTGTTGGATTTTTTTCAAATTGGTCGAGAAGTGTTTAAGTTGTAACAAGTTGAATTGAGAAATGGTATTACAGAATTCCTGGAATTTCGGGATAACCGGGAATTTTTCCAGTTCAAAAAACAACTTTTTGTCCTGATTAAGAGGAATGATTTGACGGTGGAACGGTTGAAATGCGTTAAAAAATGTGGAAGGAGTAGTCGCTAGAAAAAAGGGTGGGGAATAGGGATGATGTTTGATAAGAAATTATCGAGTTCGAGCCTATTATCGAATCCTCTTATCGAACCGATTCCTTATCGATTCTCTTATCGAGTCCAGATAGGTTGTTGTATATGGAAAAAAACACAATATTTAGTTTAACAAAAGCTCACTTTTATTATATAAGAAAAAAAATAAAATCTAAAAAATAAATATTGACTGTTACCCCCTAAAAAAATAAAACAAAATAAATAAATATTGACTGTTGTTACCCAAAGTATATTAAGTGGGATTTTTCAGAAAAACAAATATATACAGTAACACAAAAACAACCTGTCTCTGTGATCACTATAGGTGTATAAATAATAATATAGTGTTAAATAAAATCAGTCTTTGGGCACAAAACTGCAAATAATACAGTCTCCAAAAAGTACACTTCTATTCTATTCTACTATTTGACATACCGGTAACTGTTTGTTATGATGCTTTGACATTTTTGCACTTTATTTCTTTATTGAAAGAAAATTCTATGAAGAGAAAAGTTGTTTGCAAATGTGGTTACAATGCTAAAAAATCAAAAGTTAAAGCTAAAAAAAAGAAATACACTTTTGAGTTAACATTATTTCTTTATAGGGGGAAAGATGTGATGTTATGAGTTCGGGAATATAACTACACTACCCAGCATGCAACGGGAGTGACGAGCATGCGCGGTAGCCCCGAAAAGTGTTGTTGCATGTCGCCACCGGCAGCTAAGAATGAGGTTATGAGCACGCTGTGAAAGTAAACGTCAAGAACTCAACCAACACCCCTCGTCTGCATTATTTATAATTAGACAGACAACACATATACAATGTGATTTTGTTTTGTTTACAAGGAAAGAAAAACAAAAGTTAAAAAAGGGAGATGTCATATATGTATGTGCTGCGGTTGCTTTAAGAACGTTGCGACAGCTGCCGTAAAGGAGGTGCGTTGCTAGCCTGGTTGCTATGTTTCCGGTTGGTCGTAAAAGTGTTCGTCATGTGTTTGTACCCTGCTCAAATCTCTTAGTAAAGTTATTCATTGGATTATATATTTTGTCTTGAACTTTATTACACCTTGGAGCGCTTTTTCCGGTCCATTGTTTTCCTGCTTTCCCTATCTGCGCCTAATGACTGAGCTACGTGACGTAATTTCTCGTGATGTCTCACGGGGCATTTCTGGTCGGGACGGGATTCGTTCCCAGGGATTCAAATAAAGAACCAACTCTTTTTCTTTACTATAGTGGTTTCGATAACGGGTACCGGTTCTCAAAAATGGATTCGAGTCCGAGGACTCGGTTCTTTCTTATCGAACAACCGGGAAAATCGGTTTCGAGTATCATCCCTAGTGGGGAAAGGGCTTTGGAAAACCAGGAATTCTGGAAAATTCTGAAAATTTTTTGAACTTGGAAAAAATGTACTTTAAATTTCCAGGATGGTCAAATGTGTTGAAGGTGGAATGGTTTGAATCGGTTGAAAAATGTGGAAATGTTGGAAGTTTGAAAAATGTCCAATTAATTTTGAATGGGAAAAATGTCCAATTCATTTTGAATTGAAAAAATGTCCCGTAAAACCTGGAATTCTGGGAAATTTTGGAATTCGTCAAGGGAAATCCCACGTTTCCCAAATAGGCTGAGCAGTTTGAAGTTGGAACGGTTTGAATCGGGTGAAAAATTTGGAAGGTAAAGCGTGCCAAAATCTGGAGGAGTTGAAGAAGTTTAATAAATACATGAATTTTGGTGTACCATATGTGTGAATGCTTTGGAGCATTCACACAATTAAAAGTCACTTGATTTGTTGCTAGTGTTTAAAAGGAGTTGGAATGTTGCCAGATTTGGGGAGAAAGTCGCCAAGTCGGCAACACTGCTCAATGCAGACTGTGCGTAATTACCTTTTCTACACTTGCATAACAAGTCAAACTGTTGTGTGATGCTTCTTTAACACACACATACACCCCTCACATTATGCTTTCCTCATTCAAACTGTGCGATTTATTGTTCTTGCATCCTAATAAAAACAACAGTTAAGTAATATTTACACTCAAATGCATGCTAGATACGTTTTTTCACCCCCACCCCTGTGCCCTTGTTACCTTGAGTTTCTTTGTCAGTTTGCAACAGAAGCGATAAAGCATGGCCAGGTTGAGGGGGCCAAAGTCTGCATAGAAGCTGAGCAAGCAGAAAAGTCAAGAGTTATTCAAAAAAACACACACACTTCTAAGGAAATGCATTGTTTTACAGTTGTCTAATGCAAATATGTGGAAATGTGCATAGAGCATTAATGACAAAAGTTGCAATAATGAACTGCCTTTGCAGAAACTATAAAATTGCCCTCAGTGTTGCTTGAGTGCCATCAATGGGCCAAACACAGGGTTAAAATGTCATTGACTTACTTTTCATATGCCAACTCTTCATCAATGCAGAAATAATGTCGCTCGGTCGTGCTTTTCAGCTTTTGCTTAAGGATGGCAAAATACAGTTGATCTAAAAATAAAAAATAAAAAGGTGGGAGGAGGAAGTTACTTTAAGATTACTTTTTTTGTGCAGGCTCAAACTCACCTTTGATGATCTCAATGCATCTTGACAAAACATCCTCTCCGTTCATGTTGACCGGAGCTCTTTTAAACATATTCGTCACAAGAACGTACGCATACTTACACACAAAAAAATGTACTCAATGTTTTATGAACTTTTCGCGTTGCTGTTAGTGTTGAAGGTCTAAACTTTGCCCTTCTCAAAAGTCGTCTTTGTCGAAGGAAGGCGGTGGTGAGTTTCAATGTGTGACTAAAGTGCGCACTATGCTAAAAAGTGAGCTCCGCCCACCTTCAGCCAGCTCAAAAAGCCATTGGCGGAAGCAGATTCAACACGTCACGCCATTGGAAAAAGATAGTGCCAATCACGCTTAGTCCCGCCTCTTTTAGTTTAAAGTTCTCCCGTTCTGACACACGATAGGCTGTGGCAAGGTTGCCAAGGCGGATGCTGCATTTGACATCAGCCAATCACAATCGAGGTTTTTCCACTTCTCGACTGAAGTAAAGGATGAAGGACATGGAAGTAGTCGTGCAAAATGCAAAAACATTATCACTATTCATACATATTAATATTTTTATATATGTGTCTAACCCCCCACATGACAAACCGTGCTGTTTATTAGACATAAAGCAATAGACGTTTTCGCCACAGAAAACAAATCACAGCACGTCCATTGTTTAAAAAAAATGGTTAATGGTGTTGCACATGTAAAAAGTTGACATTGTTCGTCGCGCCGCCACTTTGACTTTACCTGAAATCTCAATGTAAATATCCGAGTTTGGCTCCGCCTCTGAGCCGTGCATAGCTGCGCAGCGCTTCTTCCTCCTCGACTCCACTCGGCTCCTGTCGCTCTTCCGCTTCATGTCGCCTTTCAAGGCTGCAGCACGGTGGACATGACGCGTCTCCCGCAGGGCCCCGCTTTTGTCGCGGTGCTATAACGCAGCCATGTCCGCCCCGGGTGATCTGCGTGGAGTGCACCAATGTCCACTGAGCTCCTCCGGTGTGTCTCCTTTGGTGGTGGTGGTGGTGGTGGTTAGTGTTGTTGGTGACGTGCACACATGCAGGGGCAGGTTCAATGCCGCCATGCAAGGCTGGTGACATCATCTACTGTACCATACCTCATACATGTGCCATTATTATGTATTATTTTTATGGCAATATGACAAAAGCCATTCTCAAACTGTACACATTTTATTTCACTGTCTTTTTCAAAATACATTGTCAAATTTTTTATAGCCTCGGGTTAAACAATCTAAAACAGGCCTGGGCAATTATTTTGACTCGAGAGCCACATTTAGAGAAAAACATGTGTCTGGAGGGCCGGTATATCTATTTTTAGGGACACTAATACAAAACTTCACAATAATGTCTGATTGAATGCTCAAAACATTATGACAGACCGCCTTAAAAAACGTAAAGTAATTTTTCGTTTTTCTATGAACGATAAAACACTGAATATTGACAAAATATGAATGTCACAACCCCTTTCGATCGACATATTTTGCAAACAAGTGAAACGCAACAAAAATGCAACAAACCGTGAAATATGAACGTGAAGGGTACAAAATAAACCCACCTACATTCTGATATATCTGATACATCACTAAGCTTTAGAACTTGGGGCGGTACAGCTCGGTTGGTAGAGTGGCCGTGCCAGCAACTTGAGGGTTCCAGGTTCTGCCATCCTAGTTACTGCCGTTGTGTCCTTGGGCAAGACACTTTACCCACCTGCTCCCAGTGCCACCCACACTGGTTTAAATGTAACTTAGATATTGGGTTTCACTATGTAAAGTGCTTTGAGTCACTAGAGAAAAGCGCTATACAAATATAATTCACTTCACTTCAACTTTGTTGTGAAAAGCTCCTTCCGCGTCTGTGGAAACGCTTCCCACCCGCACTGCTTGGTGCCTCGTCTGAGCTGATGTGACGTAGATGACCATAGTAACTAATTAGATCACCATAATAAGTAATTAGATTACCATAGTAACTGGTATATCATCCATAAGCGCAGATTCCAACCATTGAAATACTTTGTATAGTTCAAGACTTACGGTCATTAGAAAACATGACTGTGCATCATAATGGCAGCTACACTTTCCATCTTAAAGATCTAAATAAATGATTTGGGAATGTCCGGCGGGCCAGATTGAAAAGCTTAACGGGCCGCATGTGGCCCCCGGGCCTTAATTTGCCCAGGTCTGATCTAAAAGGTCTTTCAGTCCAACCAACTGTTGTACCAAAAGCTACTGAACAATGTTTTTTTTTTAATTGTACATTTGTTTTACAGAACCAATGCATCAAAACAGGCCGTTATGTATTTCAAGTTATTTTATTTAAATAAATCAGTAATTTACAAATAATTGTAATACAATTGAATATTAGTAGGCCATTGTGTTATAAAATCTATTCTAATAGCCACACATTACAATGAAATTTAAAGGTCTTTTAGTTTAACTTGTGTGCCAAAACTTTCTAAAAAATTAATATTTAAAATATTTTTATTGTGGATTTTTTTTAACAGTGCCAATGCATCAAAACAAGCCTTTTATGTTTTTAAGTTATATAATTTAAGTAAGTGAATAAATAAATATGTGAAAATATTAATAATTGTATAATACGCCTGCTCAGTGGCCTTGTGTTTAGTGTTGGCCCTGAGTCATACCAAAGACTATAAAAATGGGACCCATTACCTCCCTGCTTGGCACTCAGCATCAAAGGTTGGAATTGGGGGTTAAATCACCAAAATGATTCCTGAGCGCAGCCACCGCTGCTGCTCACTGCTCCCCTCACCTCCCAGGGGTTGGAACAAGGGGATGGGTCAAATGCAGAGGGTAATTTCATCACACCTAGTGTGTGTGTGTATGACTATCCGTGATACTTTAACTTTAACTTAATAATAAGCCATAATATTATTAAAAAAAAACATTTTTATAGCCACATATTAAAATAAAATGGTGTATTTCTGGTCTTGTCACCTTCTCCCGGGCAGAAGGGCAACACGGCTGTGCAGCTGGATCAAAAGAGACGTCGGAGACGCTGTACTGAACAAAAAGTTGCTTTATTACAAGTGAGCATCATTATACAGGACTGCAGTTCCTGGAGGAGATCAAGTCAAAAAATTAGGCACTCCTAACTTGGAGAAGCCAAACCATCAGCTTTTATATTCCTACCTCCTGTCTGTCTGTGTGTGTGTGTGTGTGTGCGTGTGTGTGTGCTAGGTTAGGAGAGCGCATCCTGACCATAAAGGGGATGTTTGTGTGTACCGTAAGTGCCTGAAAAACAACAGATGCCGGTCGTTACTTAGATGTTGGCATTAAGCTAAACATGTAGTCTCTTCTCATGGATAGGGCCATCACCTTTGCATACCGAGGTCCAATTTTACTGCCCATTCTTCCGTGTGCTCTAATCCAATCCACACACAAATGTCAATACTAAAGGGCCCTATGTTATGTGCCCAAAATTAAATACCTAACATTTAAACTGATGGTTTGCTTTCTCCAAGATGAATATAAACATTCACCATATGCAAAACATAATATGAGTTCATTCATTTACTTCAGTGTCTTTCAGCCAAAACCTGCTTAAAATATAAATTATCTTTTTCATGTATATATAATATTATTTGAATAAATCAATGTTACAAATATTAATTGTAATATTTTATAAATTTATAATAGGCCATCCATCCATTTACTACCGCTTGTCCCTCTCGGGGTCGTGGGGGGTGCTGGAGCCTATCTCAGCTGCATTCGGGCGGAAGGCAGGGTACACCCTGGACAAGTCGCCACCTCATCGCAGGGCCAACAGAGATAGACAACATCCACACTCACATTCACACTCTAGGGCCAATTTAGTGTTGCCAATCAACCTATCCCCAGGTACAAACTCCACACAGAAAGATACCGAGCCCAATACCTTCGTATTGTGAGGCACACGCACTAACCCCTGTAACACCGTGCTGCCCTTGTTTAATACAGTACAACAATATATTAACAAATATCTCTGTGATAAAAATGAGGGTGTTAATAACAACCACAAACCAAAAACATCTAAATGTACACATTTATATGTAAAAAGAATAATAGCTGACTTGTGTACTGTGAAAAATATGTTAAAAAAAATAATGCACTTTGTGACTTCAATAATAAATATGGCAGTGCCATGTTGGCATTTTTTTCCATAACTTGAGTTGATTTATTTTGGAAAACCTTGTTACATTGTTTAATGCATCTAGCGGGGCGTCACAACAAAATTAGGCATAATAATGTGTTAATACCACGACTGTATATATCGGTATCGGTTGATATCGGAATCGGTAATTAAGAGTTGGACAATATCGTAATATTGGCAAAAAAGCCATAATCGGACATTTCTAATATTTAATTCTGTCTTGTAGATGGGTGGGACCAGTTTGGAATATATCCAATCACAGTTCTTTAAAAGCATATACAGTATATGTGAATTTCTCACCAGCGTCGCCAAAACAAAAATGTGTGGATTTAACATGTTCCACATCGCAATATGACAGAAAGTGAAGAGGACACATTTTATTTTTGATGCTTCATGATGCAATCTCGCAAGGCGAGTCATTGTGACACCTACACAACTGTAGATATATAGATAGATAGATAGTACTTTATTGATTCCTTCAGGAGAGTTTCCTCAGGAAAAAAAAAAAAGTTAGCTACGTGTATTTGCTGCTTCTACTGCACTTAAATAAATGATGATGAAGGCATGCATCGTAACTCCATTTCACAACACTCATACACACCTGCTTAGCCAGAGGCATTACGTAAACAATAGTTTTTAAGTTTCTCTGTGTAAATAAGTGGAGAATGCAAAAACCTTGAGGCATGATGCAGCTGACCTGATGATGAACGAGTTTGAGAAGAATGTTTTTGTATTATTCATAAGACTACTGTACTTGTCAGTTTTGTAAATATTGACTATTGTGTGTTAAGTCTTACATCAGGTTAAATTTAATTTAACAATTAGGCCTCGTTAAGATAAATGCCGTGATGTTTGACAAAATGTGGATGAAGGAAACTTTATTTTATTTATTTTACTTTTATTTTTTAGTTCCCCCTGATAAATTGATACCTTATTGTGGTTAAGAGCTGCCAACAGGAGCTTAGTCTTCATGTGCACTGCAAAAACTGAAAGCTAAGTAAGATTAAATATCTCAAATAAGGGTGATATTTGTTTATTTTCTGTCTGATAAGATAATTCTTCTCACTAAGCAGATTTTATGTTAGAGTGTTTTACTTGTTTTAAGGGTTTTGGTCCTAAATGATCTCAGTAAGATATTACAGCTTGTTGCTGAGATTGTATGGCCTATATTGAGTAAAACATGCTTGAAACTAGAATATCAACTGTTGCACAGCTGTGTCATTAACACTCACAAGTATAAAACTACTTTTTTAAAGTAATAATTTCTTACTTCAAGCATGAAAAAAAAATCATGATGCCGGGCGCATATCATTATGTCAATATAATGGCACTAGCATTTACTTAATTTAAGAATATTTTTCAACATATTGATCAAAAAGGTCTTTTTTTTTTCTACCAAGAAAAGTGCACTTGTTATTAGTGAGAATGTACTTATTTTTGGGTTCATTGAGGTTAGCTATTTTTACTTGTTTTGGAAAGTCTTGACACGCCAAATGTTCTTGTTCTATTAGCAGATAATTTTGCTTAGTTCAAATAAAATACCCCTAATTTTTTTTCCTTGTTTTTGAACACTGACTTTTTGCAGTGTGGGACCCCCAAGTTGAACAGGCGTGAAGGTAGAGGCCTGACGAAGTGCAATCTACTTCTCCAGGTTGAAGTTGGACACATACTTTAGCTAACAGCCAAATTCAATGAAAAGACAGCAATGTTACTACTGTATAGGCACAGAAAAAAATGCTGGAACATAATGGACCAGCGTCCATTTCTGACTGCCCCCTCCTATATGCCTGCTTAGAACCGACCCTGGGTAACAGTTAAAAGTTAAAGTACCAATGATTGTCACACAAACACCTGGTGTGGTGAGATTAACCTCTGCATTTGACCCATCACCCTCACCCCCTGGGAGGTGAGGGGAGCAGTGAGCAGCAGCAGTGGCCGTGCCCGGGAATCATTTCAGTGATTCAACCCCAGCCCCAACCCTTGATGCTGAGTGCCAAGCAGGGAGGTAATGGGTCTCATTTTTATAGTCTTTGGTATGACTCGGCCGGGGTTTGAACTCACGACCTGCCAATCTCAGGGCGGACACTCTAACCACTAGGCCACTGAGCATGTACGCATACCACTAGTGCTACGCCAAAAAAATCTATTACATTTTTAAACACAGTGTTACTGTTCAAATTATGTGTAATGTTACAGTAGTTATACATATTAATATATGTGTTGAATAAAACCTCTGCCTTGTTTTTAATGAATATTTAGTAGGGGTGTAACCGTACGTGTATTTGTATTGAACCGTTTCGGTACAGGGGTTTCGGTTCGGTTCGGAGGTGTACCGAACGAGTTTCCACATGGACATATTAAGTAGCATAACGCACTTTGTGTAAACAATGCACAGTGAGGCACAACACACGGCATGCTAGGAACGACAGGGCTACGATAGACTGACCATACGTCCTCTTTTCACCAGACATGTCCTCTTTTGCGGGGCTGTCAGGGCGGGGTTTCTTAAATGCCTCAAATGTCCGGCATTTTGAGTTAGGGTTGCGTGTATTTTCAATGTACGTTCAGGGTTAAGAAGGGGTTAAAAACAAAACAAATTGTGAAGGCGCGCAGCAGCATTGGTGAGGGAGAGGCAGAGACAGAGAGAGCGAGAGAGTTATGATAAACGCGCATGCGTCGCCAGGCTCTGCTTTTTATCCATAGATTTATCACATTTAATGTTTTATTATCTATAGCAGGGGTGTCAAAAGTGTACCCCAGAGGCCATTTGCGGCTCGCAGCTAATGTTTTAAAGGCCCACGGCACATTCTAAAAATACTATTAAAATAAACAAAAACATATTAAAAGTGAAATAAAAAAGCTTAAAGGTTAAATGTAATTTAGAAAAAGTTGCAATGTTGACTAATAAAACAAAGCTGTTTTTTTTTTTCTTTCAAACTGTCATTGCTCAAAATTGAATATTGAATCAAAATCAATGTTATTATGAATTATTGACCGATCCAAGGTTCCGATTACTTCACATCAAATATTCCACTAAGAAAAATATTTTTGGTGGGAGATTTTGCAAATTTGGTAAATAAATAACCAAAAAAATTTACATTATGTTGTTTTCTTAAATGAACCGAACCGAGACCTCTAAACCGAGGTACGTACCGGACCGAAATTTTTGTGTACCGTTACACCCCTAATATTTAGGCCTACTTAGCTACTGTATTTCATTGGTGGTCATTATGGTGGTACTTGGAGAGCCAAGTGTTTTCTGAGGTGGTACTTTGTGGAAAAAGGTTTGAGGACCACTGATATAAAGCATTGCTACAACACAAAGCCAAGTTGGGATGCAGAACAGAAATTGTCAATATCATCAATGATGAAGACTTGCAAGGCCTTTTCTCCAACATGCTGGCTTACTAAGCTTAAATAAGATGTGCAAGGGATGTCAGCTGGCTACACATGGATGACTTTTGCCTTCTCACCAAAGTGTACAGTTTGTTGAACTCCAGCCAGTCGCAGGAGCCAGTTAATGGGCATGTGGTCCAGACGGTTCATGTCCAAATGGGAGAAATGCACTTGAGAGCCTGCAAAGAGTAGAAACTCTTGAGCGTGAATGATCTGCAGAGATGGGAGGACAGGAAACGTTACCTGGCCCTGCAATGATGGCTCCACCTTGCTGATGAAGATCACCCTGGAAGTCGAAAGCAGGACTCATCATGGCTCTCCATATGCTCTTCATCTGGCCCATGAAGACACCAGACTTCACGTGAGGACTCGGTTGAGCTACACACACAAACACAAGATTTGTTTATTAATGCGAGAATTTACACTCGCAGTTCCTTCATTTACCTGAATTTGCAAATTTCTCTTCTTTTTTCATCCCCAACTTCTGGTAAATAATCCTCTCAGGGTCCACGTAGATGTCGTGAGGATAGCCCGTCAGCGAGCAGAAAGGCTGAAGCAGATATAATGAGACTGGATATTACAGTATTATAATATACAGAAGACTCTGAGGTTATATTCCAAGATCATCAAAACAAAAACACAAATAGTGAAAACCACCAATAAAAATGCTTATTTGCTATTATGAAACAATAACTGCACATTATCAGCGCAGTGTCGATACAGGTAGTGAGTGTGCCATACACTCCCGGGGCGTCATTTACTCATTTGTACCGTATTTTTCGGACTATAAGTCGCAGTTTTTTTCATAGTTTGGCCGGGGGTGCGACTTATATTCGGGAGCGACTTATGTGTGAAATTATTAACACATTACCGTAAAATATCAAATAATATTATTTAGCTCATTCACATAAGAGACTAGACGTATAAGATTTCATGGGATTTAGCGATTAGGAGTGACAGATTGTTTGGTAAACGTATAGCATGTTCTATATGTTATAGTTATTTGAATGACTCTTACCGTACATTTTTTACGTTAACATACCAGGCACGTTCTCAGTTGGTTATTTATGCCTCATATAACGTACACTTATTCAGCCTGTTGTTCACTATTCTTTATTTATTTTAAATTGCCTTTCAAATGTCTATTCTTGGTGTTGGGTTTTATCAAATAAATTTCCCCAAAAAATGCGACTTATACTCCAGTGCGACTTATGTTTTTTTCCTTCTTTATTATGCATTTTCGGCCGGTGCGATTTATACTCCAGAGCGACCTATAGTCCGAAAAATACGGTAATCGGTTGATAAATTGACAAATCGATTATTTCCAGCTCCAGTTTTGAGGTCAAATCAAAATGTTGGAACCTCTGTAACCAGACAAGACGTTGCCTTTTCACACACTGACTGATTGTTACAGACATTGGGGGAATTAGACGTGTTTGGTGCAAAAGAAAAGCCTATCTTCAGAGAGAAAAAGCACAAATGGGTGTTTTCCCACAAATGAAAACCAAAAATTGTAACAAAAATGTCCAGGCGTGTGAATGCTCAAACTCAAATATGCTATTATTCCACTGCATAGGGAAATTTACCAAATACCTACCTCTATGTGATAATGAGCAGACTGACCAATCACAACAAGATCCACCTCAGCATCCTGCAGTAAGAAAACACTCAACTTGAAATTTTAATCATTTTGTTTTTATAAATCAGTAAAAAAATGTACTCATTTTTTTCATAACTATAGAGAAACAAAATCAATAAACCTCGGAAATAACTATGTTGTAAACAACCACTGTATCCCACAGGACATCTTGATGACTTTCTTCATTCTTGTTAATACTCAAGAAAAGGAAATGAACGTGTGAGTGTACAGAGGATGCTTAAAAGTCTACTCAAGTTGTACAATATAAAATTTGACCAAAGTTTTAAAGAAAAAGCCTCTTATGTCGAACAACACACTGCAGTTCAAACCACCAACACCGTAGCTGGTGTCCTGAGTATGCTGACTCTGAGTTAAAACCACAATATAAAGACATGATCAACGGAGTGCTGATTGTACGATTTACTATAGCAACTGTCAAAAGAAAAGGCAATATTTCTTTATCAGATGGAGGTGAAAGTGTTAAGGCGTGTTTGTGAACACTTTTTTTTAAACAAATAAAAGTACTAAAGTAAAATGGACTGAAGAGACAATCACTGCCAGAGTCGATACATATGATTAAAATTAAATATATATATATATATATAAATTAAAAAAAAAAAAAAAAAAAAAAAAAAAATATATATATATATATATATATATATATATATATATATATATATATATATATATATATATATATATATATATATATATATATATATATATATATATATATATATATATATATATGTGTGTGTGTGTGTGTGTGTGTGTGTATATGTGTTTTTTCCTGAACCAGGCACTTTCCCCTTAGGCCAATAAATATTATGTACTATAATCTGAAATATTTTTCTTGAAATAGAAATAATAATCTGACATGTCAGATGTAGTTGGCAGATTATTTTACTTGTAAATTATATAGCACATATATTATTTGTTATGATATACGAAGAGTATTTTTTTTAAATTTAATTATGACCAAAACACATTAATACATATCTGATATGAAGCTACAACAATATATTGTATTTTTCTTTTGGCATAAGTTTTTTCTTACCATCCATCCATTTTCTACCGCCTGTCCCGTTCGGGGTCACGGGGGGTTGGGGTGCTGGAGCCTATCTCAGCTGCATTTGGGCGGTAGGCGGGGTACACCCTGGACAAGTTGCCACCTCATCACAGGGCCAACACAGATAGACAGACAACATTCACACTCACATTCACATACTAGGGCCAATTTAGTGTTGCTAGTATAAATGTAACTAATATCCCTCTGCAAACCAGCATCCTTCATAGTGGACGTTTTTGCATTAGTTTTGATAAATCTGCGGTTCTCAGCACCAGATTTTTAGTTACATCTACAATAATAAAACTACTAAATAATGTATTTTTCATTCAAATATATCCAAATAATACAAGTCTAAAATGAACGATTTTTTAATTGACTAAAAACATATAGCATATCATACTAACTATGGCCTCAAAAATCCTCTCCTTTACTGGTTACAAAACACAGTATGACAGATTGCTTCAGGTTTATCAGGTGCTTGGAGACATACAAAAACTCAGGGTTTGTTCTAGAAAATGTTCACATTGTAAGTTACCATGGTAACTGACTTTGAGTTGGATTTACCTCTCTTTTTTTTAGGAATTTCACTTGTCTCAGGCTTTACATACACAAGAGTTTTTTTTCCTAACCTGCTTTCTGGAATTCCCCGCCGAATGTGCGATCACACACACAAATATATCGGGGATAATAATGACAGAAGAAAGATAAGAGTGAAACCTATGTTTCTTGCTCAGGACTCACCTCCAGCACCTCTTTGGGTATTTTGCTCAAATCATCCACGTATTCTTTACAGCTGTAGCACAAGAAATTCTGCAGGTGACGTGAAAAATGTTAAAATGCACACACGATATTTACAAACTAAGGCTGTCAAAGCTAACGCGTTAAAGGGGAACTGCACTTTTTTTATTTGGAATTTTACCTAACTTTCACAATCCTTATGTGATACAAGAAGACAAAAGGCTTTTTTTTTTTTTTGCATTCTAACGGCTTGTTCTCGGTGGCTAGCAAAGCATCCAATGGGATGTCTCTTTTTGCCTCGAAATCAGTTTAAAAATGCATCCAAAAAACGCCAACAATACTTCATCTACGCTCTGTAACCCGAATAATACCCAAGCTGAGGCAACATTGTTATTGTAAGAGCGAACACTGAGGAACTCTTTTTCTAGCGTAGTAACACATTGTCTTGCGAAATTATAATAAACACTTCCAAGTCAACTACTAGTAACATCACTATGAGCCCGTTGACGTCCTAGAAACATAAGCGGCAGCTCAGCTCGCTCGCAGTCCTTGAGGTGAAGGCTAATTAGCTTTTAGCGTAACGTTAGCTCACTGTGCGGTATGAGTGCGTGTGCATGCATGCATGTGTGTCTGTCTGAGAGAAAGACAAGCATTATTGACCTACAATTAACAACTAAGTTATTTAACTTGACCTTTTTCTGTGTTGATTGAGCTGTGTTGAAGCAGCAAAAAAGGACAATATGTTAAATGAAGAGTTTCTGTCTCTGATAGTTGATATAATAATGTAACTGCATCATAAAGCCTACATCAACTCCATGGTGTTTAGGGATGAATAGTCTATCCTATTGCTATTGTACTATTTTTTCAGCTATAGTTACATTAATCATTAGTAATGTAGCAGCCTAGTTTTGAATGGCAGGGTCCCTGCTATCACATGTTGATAAATATATAACATTTACATTATAAAAATCAACTACAGGCTTCCCAAATGCTGTAATAAATTAAGCATGATGAGTTGAGCATATGTCAGCATATGGCCCCACTTTTAACTCTTTTTTTCAAACGCTTACTTACAGTAATTCATTATTTTGACTTAGTAAGCCATTATTTTGTCATTATTTAGACTTAGTAAATTACTAAGTCATAATAATGACGTATTTAGTATCTCAGGTAACTAGGACTGTTTTGTTTTTACTTTACGGAAAAAATATTGAGATATACGGTATATCGTATATTGCCATTCAGCAAATGGAGCGGAAAACACAACCAAAAGTTGTAGGCTTCTTCACGCAACGAAGCCGGCCTACTTCACCGCAGTCTGTAGTCTATTGCCCCCCCAGGCTGTGGTGGCAGCGACGAGGTGGAGACGTGATGGCGACAGGCCGAGTTACACCGATCCTTACACCCACCCACCCACCCCCTTCCCCTTTTTTCCAGTTAATTTTGGATAAGCATTTATGTCGGCATACAGTCATGGCCAAAAATATTGGCACCCCTGCAGTTCTGTCAGATAATAACCTCACTCCTCCCAGAAAATTGTTAAAATTACAAATACTTTGGTATTCACATGTTTATTTCTTTTGTTTGCATTGGAACAACCCAAATAAAAACAGCCCAAAAAGCCAAATCTGATATTATTTTACACAGAACTCCAAAAATGGACTGGACAAAAATTATTGGCACCCTCAACTTAATATTTGGTAGCACACCCTTTGGAAAAAATAACTGCAATCAATCGCTTCTTACACCTTGCTACTGGAATTTTGGACCACTCTTCTTTTGCAAACTGCTTCAGGTCTCTCAGATTTGAAGGGTGCCTTCTCCCAACTGCTCTTTTTAGATCTCTCCACATATGTTCTATAGGATTTAGGTCTGGACTCATTGATGGCCACTTCAGAACTCTCCAGCGCTTTGTCTTAAGCCATTTGTGTGTGCTTTGGGTCGTTGTTGGCTTCCGTCTGCTCACGTTTCACGCTCTCTTCATGCTCGCTTCTATAGCCAACAGTTCATCCTCCGTATATTCAGCTTAAAAAAAATAAAGTTATCAATCTTCATATGTTCAGTTCAGTTCAGTTTCAGTTTATTTCGAACATGCATTCGATACAATGTAAAGCATCACACAATTCCAGTTGTTTCATTACAGCACGTCCGAAAAGGAGTAGGAAGAAGCAGAGCTTATTTAATCCTACCCCTTTTAATACCATAGCAATTTTATCCAATTTCCTTGTTCTCTGTAACAGAACGTGAACAAATAAATAATAAATAAATAATATACCATGGTAAGCATACAAATATTATATACATAAATAATCTTTGTCTCAATAAAAAAAAAAAAAAATCAACCCCGCCCCCCCACCGACCACGCCCACCTCAACCTCCTCATGCTCTCTCAGGGTGAGCATGTCCCAAATTCCAAGCTGCTGTTTTGAGGCACGTTAAACAAAATAATGCACTTTGTGACTTCAATAATAAATATGGCAGTGCCATGTTGGCATTTTTTTCCATAACTTGAGTTGATTTATTTTGGAAAACCTTGTTACATTGTTTAATGCATCCAGCGGGGCATCACAACAAAATTAGGCATAATAATGTGTTAATTCCACGACTGTATATATCGGTATCGGTTGATATCGGAATTGGTAATTAAGAGTTGGACAATATCGGAATATCGGCAAAAAAGCCATTATCGGACATCTCTAATTGTAACTAATCTTTTTGTAACACAGTTAGTGAATGAAGAGCACATTTGTAGTTCTTTCCCCATATTTCTACACAATAACTCAGATATGGCAACACAAGTGAGCAGTAAAGAATATGAAGTGATTTTTGGTCCAGAATATATTTTGCTTTATTCATTATTGATGTGTGATTTGTCCAAAAATAGTCGTCGTCGTCTCTTACAGAGTCTGCCACGATTAGAACACGCACAGGCGTTTGTTTCGGGAAGAAGGAACACACATTTGTTGCTGTTAGTCCGAAGTGTGTTGCTATAGAAACGAATATAAATGCGCTGAGGAAAGAAGTGACCAAAATACAGTAAATATTGTACATATTACATATTGTTATGAACGTCTGCTACACATACCTGCATACCCGGTTGATGGAGAATTTTGAAGTTGTTTTAGAGAGCTTTGAAGGCTACAACGGTCCATACTTGCCAACCCTCCCGATTTTAGAATAGAATAGAATGGACTTTATTGTCATTATATTTGCATATAACGAGATTAAATACAAATAAAATAATAATAAATAATAAATAAAAGAGATTTTCCCGGGAGACTCACAAATTTCAGTGTCCCTCCCCATAATCTCCCAGGGTAACCATTCTTCCAAATTTCTCCCGATTTCCACACGGACAACATTATTGGGGGCGTGGCTTAAAGGCACTGCCTTTAGCGTCTTCTCTCACCTGAAACCTTCACCCCTTAACAGCCGCATGATGTCCAGGCGTCCGCTTTACCTGCATATTAACAGCGTGCCGGCTAAGTCACATAATATTGTAGCGTTGGACGGGTTTGACAATGGTCTTTACTCGAAGATGTCAAGAAATTCTGACACGTTGTATGACCTTTTAACTGGTTTAATTATAACGTTAATTTCAAGCACTCACAACTTAATGCAAGGCATACTTGGTCAACAGCCATACAGGTCACACTGAGGGTGGCCGTATAAACAACTTTAACACTGTTACAAATATGTGCCACACTGTGAACCCACACCAAACAAGAATGACAAACACATTTCGGGAGAAGATCCGCACCGTAACACAACATAAACACAACAGAACAAATACCCAGAACCCCTTGCAGCACTAACTCTTCCGGGACGCTACAATAACATCAACGGCTTTTGGAGCTCAGTGCACAACTGCACACACAACAAGAAGACGAAGCAGAAGAACGAAGAAGAGACATGGCGACGACTAGTAAGAAGAAGAAATACGCTTGCCAGTTCCAAAATGATTGGAAGAAAGAATTTCATTTCATCCAGGACAGCTTGAAGGGGAAGGGGTACTGTGACTCCCATTAGTCACATTTTTGCAAGCGTTTTTTTAAATCATCTTTAGAATCCTAAAAAAACTAACAGTGTTCTTGTCTCATAATGATTGTGAACGATAGGCAAACAATTTGAAAAGTATCTTATCTTATTTATGATTAAAAAATGATATTTATCGGCGATTATCAAGATTAATTTTGAGTTAACTATGAACACAATACGATTAATCACGATTTTAATATTTTAATCGTTTGACAGCCCTATTGCAAACATATTCCCATTGCACATGTAATAATAATGGCCAGCCCTTTTTTGTTTTCACCGATAATTCTATTTTTAATTTTCCACGGGAAGCTGGGACATATTTGCAGAAAGCCGTGCACCTCCAACTCATGACTAATCGACATGTCAAAAATGCAAAAGTGAATCCCTACCCGCACAAATATTAGTATGGACGTCCTGTCTTGATATAAACTCTTGAACGGGAGGGACATTCCACGCCGGTCGTAAATTAAACAATCTTCCACATCTTGTAGGTTCACGTCGGCTGGAGGAGCTCCTCTTTCACAAAGTTGAGCTTTGGCTCGTCTGCCATTTTCTTCGACATGTTTTCAAAGCTTCAGCTGGAGACTATAAAGCCACGCCCACTTCCGGGTTGCTCGTCTCCACTGGCCGGTCGGTTTTTATAAATAAAGTTATTATTCCCAAAAAAACATTTTGCATTCATTAAATAAAACTTACAGGAATTGCAGTACAAATGTTAATAAATAAATAAATAAACTCGAAAGCATGACTTTAAAAAGCATGCTAGACGTAATTTATTTATTTATTTTTTTAATTTTACAAACCTTTTTTTATATTATTGATTGACTGATTGAAACTTTTATTAGTAGATTGCACAGTACAGTACATATTCCGTACAATCGACCACTAAATGGTAACACTCGAATACGTTTTTCAACTTGTTTAAGTCGGGGTCCACGTTAATCAATTCATGGTAAGTATAAATAAATAATATGCAACATACATGCAATCAAGAAATAATAATAATCAAAACAAGTACAGAAACAGTACAACAACAGTACAAAACAGCGCCACTAAAATAGAATGCAATATATATATATATATATATATATATATATATATATATATATATATATATATATATATATATATATATATATATATATATATAAGTAACAAAATGTAAACCCATAGGCTCACACAAGTTCTGTAAATAATCCAAATTTGGAACACAGCATCATAGTTTTCACAGCTTTTTGGTTGTTAGAGGTAGAAAGCGTTTTAAAGTAGAGTTTTAATCATTTTTTAAAGGCACAAAAAACAGGTCGGGTATTAAGAAACTTACATTTATGAATATAAAACTTAGCTAATAGTATAATGTGGTTGCAAAGGTAAAATGTATTTAACTTTTTTTTTTCATACAGTGTAAATCCAAATAGCACATCTTTAAAACAAAGCACACATTTCTCATGAATATTGTCCAAGGGTTGTTCGTCTCCACTAGCCAGTCAGTTTTTATAAATAAAGTTATTATACCAAAAAAAAAACTACTCTTTTTTCCCCACATTTTGCATACATTAAATAAAACATACATGAATTGCAGTACAAATGTTAATAATAAAAAAATAAACTCAAAAGCATGACTATAAAAAGCATGCTAAATCATGCAAGATGCAAAATTTTTTTTAATTTTATAAACCTTTATTTATAATATGCAACATTTACATACATTCAAGAAATAATAAAAATCAAAACAAGTACAGAAACAGTACAAAAACAGTACAAAACAGCGCCAGGGGGTTGTAAACTCAATAAAGTAACTAAAATAGAATGCAAAATATATATATACAGGTAAAAGCCAGTAAATTAGAATATTTTGAAAAACTTGATTTATTTCAGTAATTGCATTCAAAAGGTGTAACTTGTACATTATATTTATTCATTGCACACAGACTGATGCATTCAAATGTTTATTTCATTTAATTTTGATGATTTGAAGTGGCAACAAATGAAAATCCAAAATTCCGTGTGTCACAAAATTAGAATATTACTTAAGGCTAATACAAAAAAGGGATTTTTAGAAATGTTGGCCAACTGAAAAGTATGAAAATGAAAAATATGAGCATGTACAATACTCAATACTTGGTTGGAGCTCCTTTTGCCTCAATTACTGCGTTAATGCGGCGTGGCATGGAGTCGATGAGTTTCTGGCACTGCTCAGGTGTTATGAGAGCCCAGGTTGCTCTGATAGTGGCCTTCAACTCTTCTGCGTTTTTGGGTCTGGCATTCTGCATCTTCCTTTTCACAATACCCCACAGATTTTCTATGGGGCTATGGTCAGGGGAGTTGGCGGGCCAATTTAGAACAGAAATACCATGGTCCGTAAACCAGGCACGGGTAGATTTTGCGCTGTGTGCAGGCGCCAAGTCCTGTTGGAACTTGAAATCTCCATCTCCATAGAGCAGGTCAGCAGCAGGAAGCATGAAGTGCTCTAAAACTTGCTGGTAGACGGCTGCGTTGACCCTGGATCTCAGGAAACAGAGTGGACCGACACCAGCAGATGACATGGCACCCCAAACCATCACCCAACCATGCAAATTTTGCATTTCCTTTGGAAATCGAGGTCCCAGAGTCTGGAGGAAGACAGGAGAGGCACAGGATCCACGTTGCCTGAAGTCTAGTGTAAAGTTTCCACCATCAGTGATGGTTTGGGGTGCCATGTCATCTGCTGGTGTCGGTCCACTCTGTTTCCTGAGATCCAGGGTCAACGCAGCCGTCTACCAGCAAGTTTTAGAGCACTTCATGCTTCCTGCTGCTGACCTGCTCTATGGAGATGGAGATTTCAAGTTCCAACAGGACTTGGCGCCTGCACACAGCGCAAAATCTACCCGTGCCTGGTTTATGGACCATGGTATTTCTGTTCTAAATTGGCCTGCCAACTCCCCTGACCTTAGCCTCATAGAAAATCTGTGGGGTATTGTGAAAAGGAAGATGCAGAATGCCAGACCCAAAAACGCAGAAGAGTTGAAGGCCACTATCAGAGCAACCTGGGCTCTCATAACACCTGAGCAGTGCCAGAAACTCATCGACTCCATGCCACGCCGCATTAACGCAGTAATTGAGGCAAAAGGAGCTCCAACCAAGTATTGAGTATTGTACATGCTCATATTTTTCATTTTCATACTTTTCAGTTGGCCAACATTTCTAAAAATCCCTTTTTTGTATTAGCCTTAAGTAATATTCTAATTTTGTGACACACGGAATTTTGGATTTTCATTTGTTGCCACTTCAAATCATCAAAATTAAATGAAATAAACATTTGAATGCATCAGTCTGTGTGCAATGAATAAATATAATGTACAAGTTACACCTTTTGAATGCAATTACTGAAATAAATCAAGTTTTTCAAAATATTCTAATTCACTGGCTTTTACCTGTATATGCAGTGTTGGGTTAATTACTGAAAACCAGTAACTAGTTACAGTTACTAGTTACTTTATTTCAAAAGTAACTCAGTTACTAACTCAGTTACTTAAACCAAAAAGTAATGCGTTACTGTGAAAAGTAACTATTTAGTTACTTATATATTTATTTTTTATTTTTTTAAGGCCCCATTTAATGCCCCTTTAGCCTTCATTTTAGTACTGTTATTGCACTGGAGAATAATACAATGTGTTGATCAACTTGACATGCATTTGCATCACTGAACTCTGCTAAGCAATGTGGTCTACGTACAACACACAAAGACAAAGATATGTTTTAAAGGGCCAATTTGTTTCAGACCAGAACAAATTGACAAAACTATTTAAAATAGCTGCAACTTAACATACATAAGTAACAAACAGCATAATAACAACATAGCTGTAAAACAAGAAAGGCACACACTACATACATAAAGCCTAACCAGGCGTTTTCTCAAGGAATTCTGAAATAAAATCATGTCTGAAGCCCAGAACACTCTACACATTTCCCCACTTAGTTTAGAGAAAAGGAAATATTAGCCTGGCCCACTAGTATCCCTCTTTAGGTTTGTGAACTTTATAGTCTAAACATTTAGAGTGATGTGATAATCAAACACTCTAAAAGTTTAAAATGAAAGAGTATATAAGAGAATTGACAGAGTGTGTGTACCTCCAGTGTGCAGTGCCTCGTTAAAATCCAGCCGCTGTTGGAAGTGGAGGTGAAGTGTGTGTCTCTTTACTAGCTTCGTCGAAGCATGTTGTTTTTGTCGCTGTTTCAGCATATTTGAAACTTACATTCAACTAAAATGTTCTTTTCTTTGTGGTCGATAAAAGAAACGTACTGAAAATATCTCCATTTTAAGAAACTCGGCTTCGGGGTTCGCCATGACGTCTTGATAGTAGACACAGACACGCCCCCTCCCACACACACACACTCACACACACACACACACACACACACACACACACACACACACACGTACACACAGACAGCGCGCGGCGCGCCTCTTTTTTGTCGCCTCTTCAGCAGCGCTGCAACACTCAGATCTTCTCAGTTTCTAGCCGATACTACATAAAAAATAACGCAAAATAACGCAGTAACGCATCATGTAGTAACGGTAACGGAGTTACTGAATATAAAAAATAACGCGTTAGATTACTAGTTACCGCCGATAGTAACGGCGTTACAGTAACGCGTTACAAAGTAACGCGTTAGTCCCAACACTGTATATATGTAACAAAATGTAAAGCCATAAGCTCACGCAAGTTTTGTAAATAATCCAAATTTGGAACAAAGCATCGTAGTTTTCACAGCTTTTTGGTTGTTAGAGGTAGAAAGCGTTTTAAAATAGAGTTTTACTTCTTTTTTAAAGGCACAAAAAACAGGTCGGGTATATTTATGAATATAAAACTTAGCCAATAGTACAATGCGGTTGCAAAGGTAAAATTCCTTTTCAAATTGTTTTTCATACAGTGTAAATCCAAATAGCACATCTTTAAAATAAAGCACACATTTGTTATAAATATTGTCCAAAGGTTGCTTGTCTCCACTAGCCAGTCAGTTTTTATAAATAAAGTTATTATACCAAAAAAGAAAAAAAAAACCCTACTCTTTTTTTTCACCACATTTTGCATACATTAAAATAAAACGTACATGAATCGCAGTACAAATGTTAATAAAAAAAAAAAATAAACTCAAACGCATGACTTTAAAAAGTATGCAATTTTTTAATTTTAATTTATTCATTTATTTTGTAAACATTTATTTATAATATGCAACATTTACATACAATCAAGAAATAATAATAATCAAAACAAGTACAGAAACAGTACAGAAACAGTTCAAAACAGCGCCAGGGGGTTGTCAACTCAATAAAGTAACTAAAATAGAATGCAAAATATATATATGTAACAAAATGTAAAGCCATAGGCTCACACAGGTTCCGTAAATAATCCAAATTTGGAACACAGCATCGTAGTTTTCACAGCTTTTTGGTTGTTAGAGGTAGAAAGCGTTTTAAAATAGAGTTTTACTTCTTTTTTAAAGGCACAAAAAACAGGTCGGGTATATTTATCAATATAAAACTTAGCCAATAGTACAATGTGGTTGCAAAGGTAAAATTCCTTTTCAAATTTTTTTTCATACAGTGTAAATCCAAATAGCACATCTTTAAAATAAAGCACACATTTGTCATGAATATTGTCCAAGGGTTGCTTGTCTCCACTAGCCAGTCGGTTTTTATAAATAAAGTTATTATACCAAAAAAGAAAAAAAACCTCTACTCTTTTTTTTCGCCACATTTTGCATACATTAAAATAAAACGTACAGGAATCGCAGTACAAATGTTAATTAAAAATAATAATAAACTCAAACGCATGACTTTAAAAAGTATGCAATTTTTTAATTTTAATTTTTTATTTATTTTGTAAACATTTATTTATAATATGCAACATTTACACACAATCAAGAAATAATAATAATCAAAACAAGTACAGAAACAGTACAGAAACAGTTCAAAACAGCGCCAGGGGGTTGTCAACTCAATAAAGTAACTAAAATAGAATGCAAAATATATATATGTAACAAAATGTAAAGCCATAGGCTCACGCAGGTTCCGTAAATAATCCAAATTTGGAACACAGCATCGTAGTTTTCGCAGCTTTTTGGTTGTCAGAGGTAGAACACATTTTAAAGTAGTGTACTAATTTTTTTTAAAGGCACAAAAAACAAGTCGGGTATTAAGAAACGTACATTTATGAGTATAAAACTTAGCCAATAGTATAATGCGGTTGCAAAGGTAAAATTCCTTTTCAAATTTTTTTTCATACAGTGTAAATCCAAATAGCACATCTTTAAAACACAGCACACATTTGTCATGAATATTGTTTTTAGAAATAAAGTTATTATACCAAAAAAAAACCAAAATACCCTACTTTTTTCGCCACATTTTGCATACATTAAATAAAACTACAGGAATTGCAGTACAGATGTTAATAAAAAACAAAACAAAACTGAAAAGCATGACTTTAAAAAATATGCAATTTTTAAAATTCTTTAATTTATTTTGTAAACATTTATTTATAATATGCAACATTTACATACAATAAAAAAAAAAAAAATCAAAACAAGTACAGAAACAGTACAAAACAGCGCCAGGGGTTTGTAAACTCAACAAAGTAACTAAAATAGAATGCAAAAGATATATATGTAACAAAATGTAAAGCCATAGGCTCACACAAGTTCTGTAAATAATCCAAATTTGGAACAAAGCCTCATAGTTTTCACAGCTTTTTGGTTTTAGAGGTAGAACACATAGCCATTACCATGAATTGATTACGTGGACCCCGACTTAAACAAGTTGAAAAACTTATTCGGGTGTTACCATTTAGTGGTCGATTGTACAGAATATGTACTGAACTGTGCAATCTACTAATACAAGTTTCAATCAATCAATCAAAACCAGTCTGTTTTTATAAATAAAGTTATTATACAAAAAAAAAAACAAAAAAAAAACTCTACTCTTTTTTCGCCACATTTTGCATACATAAAATAAAACGTACAGGACTTGCAGTACAGATGTTAATAATAAAAATAAAACACAAAAGCATGACTTTAAAAAGCATGCTAAATCTTGCAATTTGGAGTGTTATTTATACAGGAGTGGACGAACCACCCTCGTAGGCTTCCGTCGCTATGCCCCCGCCCCCTCAAGGCGGAAGTGTTTGCAAGAGTAGCCCAGCCGGAGCTGCCACTGTTTGGGTCACCGCGTCGCCGCTCACCCTAACAGGCTCCTCCGCCTCCTCTCCTCTCCTCTCCCCTCCGTGGCTTGCCAGCACTTCACCCGAAGCAGGCGGAAGATTGACTATTATGTGAGCTCCGTGCAAAGTTGTGGGAGCACCAAGCCAACCGGTGAGAGAGCGCTACAGCTAGTTTAGCATCCGAAGATGGAGCAAGGCTAGCCTGCCAAGGCAGCTCTAATGGCTCCTCTCTACCATGCATTAAAGCTCGCAGTGATGCCGTCGACAATGTTCATACAATGCTAGATCGTCACAATAATATTGCTTTGTTTGGTGGACGCGCATCGACCAACCACCTGTTCTCTGTTTACATCTTTTTGTTGTCATTCGGTAGCAACCATGCGACTATTTCTGTCTCAAACTATTATATAGATAAACCTAAGCAGTCGAATAAAGCTGTGCAATGTATGGAATTCTGCTCGATGTCGAGTTGCAGTTTAAAAATATCAACATTACTTGACTTTGGGTACACCTGGGGATAGGTTGATTGGCAACACTAAATTGGCCCTAGTGTGTGAATGTGAGTGTGAAAGGCCTACTGAAATGCGATGTTCTTATTTAAACGGGGATAGCAGGTCCATTCTATGTGTCATACTTGATCATTTCGCGATATTGCCATATTTTTGCTGAAAGGATTTAGTAGAGAACATCGACGATAAAGTTCGCAACTTTTGGTCGCTGATAAAAAAGCCTTGCCTCTACCGGAAGTAGCAGACGATATGCGCGTGACGTCACAGGTTGTGGAGCTCCTCACATGTGCACATTGTTTACAATCATGGCCACCAGCAGCGAGAGCGATTCGGACCGAGAAAGCGACGATTTCCCCATTAATTTGAGCGAGGATGAAAGATTCGTGGATGAGGAAAGTGAGAGTGAAGGACTAGAGGGCAGTGGGAGCGATTCAGATAGGGAAGATGCTGTGAGAGGCGGGTGGGACCTGATATTCAGCTGGGAATGACTAAAACAGTAAATAAACACAAGACATATATATACTCTATTAGCCACAACACAACCAGGCTTATATTTAATATGCCACAAATTAATCCCGCATAACAAACACCTCCCCCCTCCCGTCCATATAACCCGCCAATACAACTCAAACACCTGCACAACACACTCAATCCCACAGCCCAAAGTACCGTTCACCTCCCCAAAGTTCATACAGCACATATATTTCCCCAAAGTTACGTAAGTGACATGCACATAGCGGCACGCACGTACGGGCAAGCGATCAAATGTTTGTAAGCCGCAGCTGCATGCGTACTCATGGTTCCGCATCTCCGTATCCAACTCAAAGTCCTCCTGGTAAGAGTCTCTGTTGTCCCAGTTCTCCACAGGCCAATGGTAAAGCTTGACTGTCATATTCCGGGAATGTAAACAATGAAACACCGGCTGTGTTGTCCGGCATAACAGTCAGGGGGTGCATTCTACGGCGGGGGTGCATTATCAGGCACAACACCTGCCACAATACACCGCTTCCCACCTACAGCTTTCTTCTTTGCTGTCTCCATTGTTCATTGAACAAATTGCAAAAGATTCACCAACACAGATGTCCAGAATACTGTGGAATTTTGCGATGAAAACAGACGACTTAATAGCTGGCCACCATACTGTCCCAAAATGTCCTCTACAATCCGTGACGTCACGCGCTGACGTCATCATACCGAGACGTTTTCAGCAGGATAATTCGCGCGAAATTTAAAATTGCACTTTAGTAAGCTAACCCGGCCGTATTGGCATGTGTTACAATGTTAAGATTTCATCATTGATATATAAACTATCAGACTGCGTGGTAGGCTCCAGCACCCCCCTCCCGCAACCCCTAAAGGGACAAGCGGTATAAAATGGATGGACGTATGGATGGGTACAACTGCACTGTAGAGGTGTGTTATCCTAGAAAGTTCTGCACTAGAGCTTGCAGCTATCGAATATTTTAGTAATCGAGTATTCTATCGAATATCCCCATCGACTAATTGAATAAATCAGATTTTTGCTTAATTGAGGTTTAATTATGCATGTTAAGATGTGCCCTCACTTATTGCGTTTAGCCTAAGGCAGTGGTTCTTAACCTGGGTTCGATCGAACCCTAAGGGTTCGGTGAGTCGGGCTCAGGGGTTTGGCGGAGTTTCAAAACACACCCGACTGATCGTGTAAATAAAAACTTCTCCCTATCGGCGTATTACGGATACGGCAACAGCAGAAGTCAGACTGATTTGCAGGTGTGTAATTTGTTGTGAGTTTATGCACTGTGTTGGTTTCGTTGTTTGAACGAGGTGATGTTCATGCACGGTTCATTTTGTGCACCAGTAAAATAACATAGTAACACTTTACTATGGGGAACATATTCACCATTAATTAGTTGCTTATTAACATGCAAGTAGTAACATATTGGCTCTTAATTAGTCATTATTAAGTACTTATTAATGCCTTATTCGGCATGGCCTTATTATAACCCTAACCCTCTAACCCTAACCCTAACCAAATAACTCTAAATTAAGTCTTTGTTACTTAGAATATGTTCCCCATACTAAAGTGTTATCAAAAACATATAACTTTGTCTTGAATTTGAAAAAAAACCAACATTTTATTTTTCACTAAAGAAGGGTTCGGTGAATGCGCATATGAAACTGGTGGGGTTCGGTGCCTCCAACAAGGTTAAGAACCACTGGCCTAAGGCCATGTCTACACTAAGTCGTTTAATAGTTATTTAGCCTAAGCCCCGTTTCAGATCATAAATCATCGTTTAAGGTCCCCCTCCTCGAACAAATTTTTACACGGGTAAGTGCGCCGTGTATTTCTTGAATCTCCGGAACTTAGTTAAAGTACCAATGATTGTCATACACACACTCACTAGGTGTGGTGAAATTTTGACTAGGGATGTCCGATAATATCGGGCTGCCGATATTATCGGCCGATAAATGCTTTAAAATGTAATATCTGAAATTATCGGTATTGGTTTCTTCATTATCAGTATCGGTTTCTAAAAGTAAAATGTATGATGTTTTTAAAACACCGCTGTGTACACGGATGTAGGGAGAGATACAGAGTGCCAATAAACCTTAAAGGCATTTCCTTTGCGTGCGTGTCGTCCGAGTCACATAATATCTACCGGCTGTTCTCATCACGAATTAATGCAAGGCATACTTGGTCAACAGCCATACAGGTCACACTGAGGGTGGCTGTATAAACAAGTTTAACACTGTTACAAATATGCGCCACACTGTGAACCCACAAGACAAACAAGAATGACAAACACATTTCGGGAGAACATCCGCACCTTAACACAACATAAACACAACAGAACAAATACCCAGAATCCCTTGCAGTACTAACTCTTCCATAACTTGAGTTGATTTATTTTGGAAAACCTTGTTACATTGTTTAATGCATCCAGCGGGGCATCACAACAAAATTAGGCATAATAATGTGTTAATTCCACGACTGTATATATCGGTATTGGTAATTAAGAGTTGGACAATATCGGGATATCGGTAAAAAAGCCATTATCGGACATCACAAATTTTGACCCATCTCCTCGTTCCCCCCCTGGGAGGTGAGGGGAGCAGTGGGCAGCAGCGGTGCCGCGCCCATACTTGCCAACCTTGAGACCTCCGAATTTGGGAGATGGTGGGTGGCGGGGTTTGGTGGTAGCGGGGGGTGTATATTGTAGCATCCCGGAAGAGTTAGTGCTGCAAGGGGTTCTGGGTATTAATTCTGTTGTGTGTATGTTGTGTTATGGTGCGGATGTTCTCCCGAAAAGTGTTCGTCATTCTTGTTTGGTGTGGGTTCACAGTGTGGCGCATATTTGTAACAGTGTTAAAGTTGTTTATACGGCCACCCTCAGTGTGACCTGTATGGCTGTTGACAAAGTATGCCTTGCATTCACTCATGTGTGTGTAAAAGCCGCATATATTATGTGACTGGGCCGGCACGCTGTTTGTATGGAGGAAAAGCGGATGTCACGACAGGTTGTATAGGACGCTAAAGGCAGTGCCTTTAAGGCACGCCCCCAATATTGTTGTCCGGGTGGAAATCGGGAGAAATTCGGGAGAATGGTTGCCCCGGGAGATTTTCGGGAGGGGCACTGAAATTCGGGAGTCTCCCGGGAAAATCGGGAGGGTTGGCAAGTATGCTCATTGATCGTTTACAAAGTGAGTTTGGAGAGGAAGTGACGCCAAAAAGACCACGCCCCACAAGACAGAATAACCTTGTCACAAAAATATACCTTTTTAGTTATGTCCTCCTTTTGGTGGGGAAAATCTTTGCTGCTCAAGCTGGCCTCCACCGGCGATGGGTGGCACTCCAAAAACTGTGACAGAATGTCCCCGTATTTCGATGGCGAGGACTCCCAATCAACATTCCTCGCCGCCATGGAGGTTTTATAGTCTTGAGTCACTTTTGAGAGTAACTCCACCTCGTCGTCAGACTAGGGCTGGGCGATATGGCCTTTTATTAATATCTTGATATTTTTAGGCCATGTCACGATGCACGATATACATCTCAATATTTTGCCTTAGCCTTGAATGAACACTTGATGCATATAATCACAACAGTATGAGGATTCTATGTGTCTAAATTAAACATTCTTGTTCATACTGCATTAATATATGCTCATTTTAAACTTTCATGCAGAGAGGGAAACCACAGCTAAGTCAATTTACCAAAACTGTATTTATTAAACAGTTATCAAGCAGTGGCACAAACATTCATGTCATTTCAAAACAGAAAGTGCAAGGTTGTCAGAGACATTTTAACACAAGCAAAGAGTGCACTTTTGTGCATGATGTCACTAAGATGACTTATCAAAACAACACTAAATTAAAGTGCACTTTTTGTACAGAACGCCAATACAATAGTTTAAAACAAATAAAGTGCACTTTTGTGCATGATGTCACACAAGGTATTTCAGTAACTGTCAAATAAAAATGAGCTGCATAATAGGACATCAAATAGTGTATGTCCTTCACTATGTGGTAGGTTCCTGCGGACGTGATCTCCTTCTGTTGTTGACTATTTTTTTCATACGGTGTTGATGTGGAAATGGTTGCTTGGGCATTTTTAGGGTGTGGCACCAAACGGAGATGTTGACATGCAGAGTTTCAAGCACTCCTTATTCTCTAGCGGGTGATTTTTGAAATGATGCTACATTAGCAGTGCTGCTACTTTTGGTAGCAATGCTTTTACTTGACATATTACTGTTGTTTGTTCAACATCTTCCCGCTTGAAGCCAAACCACCGCCAGACGATGGACTCCCTGCTGTTTTTCTTAGGAACTAATTTTTCCTTCATTTGTTACCAGAATCGCACCTTCTTTCTCTCGTATTACCACCGCACCGCTAGCATCACAGCTAAAGTTACCCATGCCACTACCTCTCTGCTCCAATCAATAAATTCCTTTATTGTCATTGTCATAATAACACTTACGTCATACATGAACAACGAGATTTTGTTTGAGCTTTGTCCAGCGGCATAGAAACTGCATTGATGTGCAGGTTGACAATAGTTTACATTTTAGCATTTTAGCATTGTCAGGAAGATCGCGATAAGAGGGACGTGGGGGTGGGAACAGTCAGATGTCTGATGGGTGTTACGTTGATGTTGCAGCAATGCAATGTCCAGAGCACAATTATTGAGGCGGTGAAGAGTGAGGTAATAAGATGGTACGGGGCAGGAAAGGGGCAGGCTGTTCATTTAGCAGTCTCACAGCCTGGGGATACAGACTGTGAGACATTCTGGTGGTCCTGGCGCGAATCGATCTATACCTCCTTCCAGAGGGTAGCAGGTTGAAGAGGCCATGTGCTGGGTGGTATCTGTCCTTCAGGATGTTGTGTACTCGCTTTAGGCAGCGAGTTGTGTACATGGCACTCATCTCTGGGAGTATCGTCCTTGTAATTTTCCCCGCCGCTTGAACCACTCGCTGGAGGGCCTGTTGGTTCGCTTTAGTGCAGCTAGCAAACCACACTAAAAATCCGTAAGTGAGGACACTGCTGATGGCACAGTTGTAAAAGTTGACCATTGATTTCTGCGGAATGTTTGCGCATTTTAGTTTCCTCAAAAAAAAAAGACGTTGTTGGGCCTTTCCGACTGTTGAAGCAGTGTTAATGTCCCAGCATAGATCTTCTGTTATGTTCACCCCTAAGAATTTGAAATGCTTGGCCCTTTCTACGAGATTGTTATTAATTAAAAGTGGAGGGTGTTTGTTCTGCCCTTTTCTTGCGGAGGTCTACAATTAGTTCTTTGGTTTTGTTAGTGTTAAGAACCAAGTTATTGTTAGCACACCATGAAGCCAGCTGTTGTCTCATCATTATTACTGATGAGCCCAAGCACCGTGGTGTCGTCGGCATATTTGACAGTGAGATTGGATGTTGAAGAGGCTATGCAGTCATGTGTGAAGAGGGTGAAGAGCGCAGGGCTTAGCACACAACCCTGTGGGGCACCGGTGTTGATGGTGAGCGTGGCAGAAATGTGCTTGCCTATTTTCACATACTGTGTGCGATTCGTTAAAAAGTCCAAAATCCAGTTGCAGAGGAAGGTGTTCAGACCAAGGTTGTGAAGCTTAGATCTGAGTCTGTTTGCATCTGTCTGCGAAAGCGTGACAGTATGTGACGTATGTAAGAAGGTGCGCTTGTTTGATGTCTCAGTGAGAAGGAGAGACAATAACGATTGAGAAACGCCTGTAGTGTAATGCCCGTAGCTAAAAGCAACTGCGTGAGAACGTATACTCGAATATCACGATGTAGTCATTTTCTATATCGCACAGAGACAAATTCGCGATACATCGAGTATATTCGATATATCGCCCAGCCCTACATCAGACCACACAAAGAATTCTCTCTTCTTCACAACAAGAGCAGTCATATTCTCTACCGTCGCAGATAGAAAGAATACCCTTCCAGGTCAGAGGTGACTGACTATATGACGCGCGGTCTTAAACGGTGGCATTGTGTGTGTGGACACGGATAAGGTTAGGTGTGATTTACCCTGGATAACCTTTTCCGGCTTAGTGTAAATGGGGCCTAATTGAGCCTGGTTACATGCACATTTCCAAACGCTTTTGGTTCCATGCTGTTCAGTTTTCCCCCCGGGAAAAACGTTGGCACTGCACATGTAAACGCGTGAAATCAACGCGTTCCGGGCCTCAACCTATGTGTGGATGAACCGTCTTGGACTGCTGGGGTACGCCTGTCCACAACCGTTTAATCACGCATGTTTACACCCGAGAGCTATTTACTCTGACGTCGGACAGAACGTCATCACGTTTACGGTGTTACGTCGAGTGACACTTCAAAAGCGAGGCGGGAGAGACATAAGAAGGAGGAAGAAGAAGGAGAAATACAAACAAACAGCATGGCGAGCAAAATTCAGCATTACTGGTGTGACGAGGAGACTACGGTCTGCCTTAGCATTCTGAAATAACTTAACGATATGGCGCGTATTGCAACATCCATATTTGCCGTATTTGTTGTTCTTATTGTCCTCCTGCTCCTCCTCCTTCTTCTTCTCCTTCTTCTTCTGTTTGTTTGTAGCTATTTCCGGAATTGAAAAGACCATACCCTGGCGGGACCACCCCGATCTCGCAAACTCACGTTGCCTCGCATGTAACCAAATCACGACTCCGAAACGGTTTTCTACTAGTGACCTTTACTTCACATGTAAACGGCATACACTAGTTCTCGCAGCGCATGTAAACACCGTAAACCTAACAATTGGAAAACTGACCTCCGAGGGAAAACTGAACAGCAGGGGACCAAAAACGTTTGGAAATGCCCATGTAACCGCATTCACTGTCTTTTATTTCCTAAACGCCTGTTTTCATTATTGAAGGCTGACACGCACAGCTGAAATGCGTCCGTGGTTGATTGTGCCAATTTGTGTGTGCTAATAAAAACAGGTGCGCTCACAGCCCTATGTGCTGTGTGGTGTGACCGCATAAACATTCTACAGAGACTATAGTGGCTGAAAGTGCAAGCTATCCAAGTAGCATGTGGTTGCATGACTTGAATAACTTTGCACTACTACTTTCGCGTGGTTACTATTGAAAGGATAATTGAACACGACAGCTCGGATAGCGTTGTTAGTTTTCGACACCTTTTGGTGGCATTTGATGACTTGGCGAGAGTAAGAGAACACATCCTGGTTATCATAATGAATAACATTTATTTTTCTAACACAACTTTTGCGTTTACATTTGATAATAAATGACTTACCTCGCCTCCGGACGTCCCTCAATCGGATGCTTTCTCGACAGGTGCTCCAGTATCGAACTTGTGCTAATGCGAGCTCCACTTTGCAATGTTTGCATACCACTGCGTTTTCCTTCCATTTTAGTGAGAAGTGTTCCCACACCTTAGACAACTTTCGTCGCTTCTTATTTCGTTTTGCTATGGCTCTTGTCCACTGCTTTCTGCGGCGTCTGCCATTGTGAGTTATGTCGGGGAAAAACTTTTCTAAACTCCAGCGTATTTTAAAGAGCGGTGTTGTGCAGTGCAGGGGGGTGTATGATCTGTGACGTAAACACTAGGGGTGTGGGAAAAATCGATTCGAATTCGAATCGCGATTCTCACGTTGTGCGATTCAGAATCGATTCTCATTTTAAAAAAATCGATTTTTTTCCCCCTTTTATTTATTTTTATTTTTTATTAATCAATCCAAAAAAACAATACACAGCAATACCGTAACAATCCAATTCCAAAACCAAACCCGACCCAGCAACACTCAGAACTGCAATAAACAGAGCAATTGAGAGGAGACACAAACACGACACAGAACAAACCAATAGTAGTGAAACAAAAATGAATATTATCAACAACACTATCAATATTAGTTTTAATTTCAAGATAGCAGTGGTTAAAAATCCCTCATTGACATTATCATTAGACATTTATTTAAAAAAAAGAAAAAAAGAACAATAGTGTCACAGTGGCTTACACTTGCATCGCATCTCATAATCTTGACAACACACTGTGTCCAATATTTTCACAAAGATAAAATAAGTCATATTTTTGGTTCATTTAATAGTTAAAACAAATTTACATTATTGCAATCAGTTGATAAAACATTGTCCTTTACAATTATAAAAGCTTTTTGCACAAATCTACTACTCTGCTTGCATGTCAGCAGACTGGGGTAGATCCTGCTGAAATCCTATGTATTGAATGAATAGAGAATCGTTTTGAATCGGGAAAATATCGTTTTTAAATCGAGAATCGGCTTGAATCGAAATAAATCGATTTTGAATCGAATCGTGACCCCAAGAATCGATATTGAATCGAATCGTGGGACACCCAAAGATTCGCAGCTCTAGTAAACACGCTGTGCAACACCTTAACAGCCCGTGCGAAACGTGACCTTTGACTACTGTTTACTAAACAAGGCAAAATGCCGTAAAAAAATTTTTTTACGACGCCTAGAGGCAGCGAGAATTCCTAGAATATATTTTGTACTCGAATCACTCGAGGAATCGTTTCAGCTCTATTCTGTAGTCAAATGTTGTACTCTCTTCAACTATTTGAAAGTCAACCCATGTTGTATGATCTTCTTCCACTTTTAGAGTTTTCTTGAGTCATCTATATGGGCCATCTTCTCTCGAAAAATGGTTACCGCCTGAAGAAGAGGTCACGTAAGCAGCATCAGAAGAAGAAGAAGAAGAGGAACTGTCTCCTGCAGGGGCCTTGCATGCTCTGCTTCATTGTCCACAGCAGTAGCAGCAGCAGCATCAGCAGCAGCGGCGGTGTTGTCGGTGGTCTCAACGACGACAACGACCCATCGGAGACCACCGGCGTCAACAGCAACATCAGCAGCATCGGGGCAGTGGCAGCCGCCTCCAAGCTCGCAGAGAGGTACGCGACGCTCGCTTCTCCCGAGGACTGCTCCAAGTTCCTGCTCACTCCGCCAGAGTTGGCAATTTGGGAGGGCCAGGGCAGGAGCCTGTTGTCGGCTGTTCCGGCTAAACTGATCCCACCGCCTGCTCTTTTTCGGACTACCGGCGTGACTGTGACTGTACCTATTCCTGTGCCTGTACCTGACTACGCCGAGATGGTAAGCAGATGATGAAACGTGTGTCTAATGGCTTATTATTATACTAAAATATTCACATATCAGGCTTAAGTGGACCAAACGACCATACACAAAAGCATCACATTTCTGAAATTTGATACATTTATTTTGCTGCAAAAACTTGGTGCTTTGATATTTGTGAAACATTTTCTCATATGTGATAACTTATTGTACCTCATGCAATATGATACTACCGTATTTTTCGGATTATAAATCGCTCCAGAGCAGTGACGTGCAGTCAGGGGAGGCAGGTGAGGCGGGGCCTCACGTGCCATCATGGAAAGAAAACATTTTTAAAAAGAAAAAAAATAAATTAAATTGTTATATGTATCCAGTGATTATACTATAAAGTTATTTTCCATTTAACTTCACCAGTTTTAGATTATTTTTTATTCAAAATCGCTGAATTTTTACATTTGCAGTTCAAATACTGAGAAGAGACGGTGCGGTGATCAGCAGCCAGTTGAGGCACGTCACTGAGTTGAGCCTCACCATGGATTGCGCAATGACTCGGCTAACTGCTGGCCTGCTGTGCAGTGAGACCGTATTGCTATATGAATTATATTATACATTTCCATAGTTTAGTTAGCTGAGGTATATAATGTACAGTGTATTTTGTCAACCACTGTATGTGTGTAACGTATTTCTTGTGCTGAGCAATCATAAAACTGCTGCGAAGACGCACTGTGTGAGGCTCGCAGTAATCCCGCCTCCTGGTGGTAGAGGGCGGTAGTGATCCCAGGGAGCATTTCTGCGACTACTCGGCTGTAGAAGAAGTGACAACAAGCAGCAACAGTTAGTAGCGATCGTTTATTTTTTCCCCTTGCCTGGACGTTTAACGTGGAGGATTACATATCTAAAATAAAACAGTTTTCTAAACTGGACTTTCAATCGAAGCAGGAGGTAATACTTAAAGGAAGGTCTCCATCGAGACAGAGAGACTTTTAAAACTGAAGAAAGATAAGGAAGACTTCTATAAACAAGTTATCGATGCTTTTGTTCAAAAGGATCTGCGCATGGACTTCATTTATAAGTAAAGGTAAGACCATAATAACGTTATTTTTATTAAATGGGCTTTTTTGTGTGCTACAGTTTGTATGTGTAAAGTTAAAGTTAAGTTAAAGTACCAATGATTGTCACACACACACCAGGTGTGGTGAAATTTGTCCTCTGCATTTGACCCATCCCCTTGCTCACCCCTTGGGAGGTGAGGGGAGCAGTGGGCAGCAGCGGCGCCGCGCCCGGGAATCATTTTTGGTGATTTAACCCCCAATTCCAACCCTTGATGATGAGTGCCAAGCAGGGAAGAATGCTGGTATGAGCTTTTAAACATAACCCGTTAACTGCTGCCAATCAAATGGTGAATAAGATACTCATTAGGGTTCATATGTTTGTAAATCTGACTGTGATGAAGTCAGTGCCTCACCAGCCATGAAACTCACCGCACGTCACTGCTCCAGAGTATAAGTTGCACCGGCCGAAAATGCATAATAAAGAAGGAAAAAAACATATATAAGTCGCACTAGAGTATAATTCGCATTTTTGGGGGAAATTTATTTGTTAAAATCCAACACCAAGAATAGACATTTGAAAGGCAATTTAAAATAAATAAAGAATAGTGATTGCCGTTTTCTGCTGCATATTTCACTACTTCCAGCTTGTAACCTGCAGTACCGGTATATGATTTCCTTTTCGGTGCCATTTTTGTTCAGCCCTTCTCAGTTTTTATAAGTTACCGCCAATGTTGAAATGATCAATTTTCATAGGTACGGAAGTAGTAACAGGTAGCATCTTTTTTTTTCACAATGCACTTCTGCCATGACCTGCCCCCGCCAAATTTGTATTGGTTGACGTGTGTGTGTGAGACGATTGCTGATATACGTCTAGTCTCTTACGTGAATGAGATAAATAATATTATTTGATATTTTACGGTAATGTGTTAATAATTTCACACATAAATCGCTCCAGAGTATAAATCGCACCCCTGGCCAAACTATGAAAAAAACTGCGACAAATAATCCGAAAAATACGGTATGTGTCATGCAAAACCTTCAGGGATTCTTTAAAAAAGTATGTGAATAAGTATAAATGAATGAAATACACATGTAATCGCCGTATTCCCGTTTAGGATTAACGGAATAGCTAATTTTTCCGGGAAGAAGTCACGTGTCCAGAATACAAGCAATTGACAGATTTAAGAAAAAAAACAATTCCTCTTATAATAAATAAATACACAAGTGATCGCCGTATTCTCGTTTAGGATTAATGGAATAGCAGCTTTAAAAAAAATAGTCATGACGTCTTTGCGTCTATTCTGACCATAAAACCCAATAAATAACCATCTAAAAAGCGCCAACAATACTCCATTTATATTTCGTCATTTTGTCATTATAAGCGCTAATGTTAAAGGACCTATTTTTAGCTGCGCATTGTCACAGAGAGGTAACTAGTTTATGCTGCTATATTCACATCATGAGCTGGTGAGCTGCCTGTTCGCTTGTGAAAGTTAATTTTCAGCTTATATACCTACTCAGTGGCCTAGTGGTTAGAGTGTCCGCCCTGAGATCGGTAGGTTGTGAGTTCAAACCCCGGCCGAGTCATACCAAAGACTATAAAAATGGGACCCATTGCCTCCCTGCTTGGCACTCAGCATCAAGGGTTGGAATTGGGGGTCAAATCACCAAAAATTATTCCCGGGCGCGGCCACCGCTGCTGCTCACTGCTCCCCTCACCTCCCAGGGGGTGATCAAGGGTGATGGGTCAAATGCAGAGAATAATCTCACCACACCTCGTGTGTGTGTGACAATCATTGGTACTTTAACTTTAACTTTAAATCATGCCTCACACCTAGATAATAAAAGGATGTGGACATAAACCGAGAAGTTTGTACACACTGACAGCCAACTTAGACCGGAAATGGCAAAAAAAGACCCAAAAAGACGCAGGAATGTTTAGGATAAACACCTTAAAATTAACACACATATAATGCTAACATTTTCTAATTATATATATTACTACAAACAAGTATTTTTAAGTACAAACCCCAAAACCAGTGAAGTTGGCATGTTGTGTAATTTGTAAATAAAAACAGAATACAATGATTTCCAAATCCTTTTCAACTTATATTCAATTGAATAGACTGCAAAGATGAGATATTTAATGTTCGAACTAAGAAACTTTATTTATTTTTTGCAAATAAACATTAACTTAGAATTTAATGGCAGCAAAAAAGTTCAGTTATTGGACTGAAATTTGTTATTCTTTGTCTTACGGTAATTGGCGAAAAGATCGAACCGAAACCACTAAGCGGACTATTTGGGGTAGCCCCTCTGTCATCCTTTCTTAGCAGATCCAAAAAGAACTTTGTACCGGTAGCATTTACTACTTTGCTGGCTGGGAGACTCATTGTACTAAACTGGAAGGCTGCAGCGCCTCCCTGCCACACCCGCTGGATGAGAGATATTGTTTATTTCCTTATTTTGAAGAAAATTAAGCTGATATTGAACGGTTGTCCTGTGAAGTTTCAGGAAGTATGGCGTGGTTTCCTAAAATATGTAAAAGAGACTGAGCTCAAATTGAACCCCAATTTAAAAAGTAAAAGTAGTTGAAAGGCGGATAATTGATGCTGTTTTTGTGTATTCCTGCACCGTTGGGGACATTCAGTCGTGCAGTTGTTTGTGGCTTCATGTCAATATTTGCCCGTACTTATTTGACTGATGCATGTTTTTTCTAGTTCATTATTTTTATTTCAGTTTATAAATAATTTTTGTGAGTTACTTGTTTAGGGGAGAAACGACTGTATTTCTGGACTGTGTATTGTCATGATCCGTTACCCGGATCATGGCATGAATTATGTTGGTAATGTTTCTGTTTTAGTCTGTTTCCTGGGTGCACCCTCTTTCCCTGTTTATTGTTGGTTTCCATGGGCACTGATTCTCCTCACCTGTCTTAGTTTAGCAATTAGTGTTCCCACCAGGTGTTTTGGTTAACCACTCCCCTTTTATAGTTTCCTGTCACCCAGCAGTAGTTGCTGGGTCAATGTTTGCGATAGGCAACATTTACGTTCCCCTGGTTTTCTCCTCGCTCTTTAGATTATTCTGCCCTCCAGCATTCCCCGTTTTTCACCCTTGGTGACATTTTGGTTTTTGTTTAGCTCCACGCTTACTAGCGTCCTCTGTTTTGTATTTTTGATCCTGCCTTAAAATAATTAAAATATACCTCAATCTTACCTGTACGCCGCTCCTGCTTGTTTTCTGCCTTGGAAGGAACACGACAATCGCAGCTAGTGATGGGTTGATGAGGCGTCATGAAGCGTTTCAACACATTGCAAAACTGTATGAGTGTGTGAGGGAGCAGGGTTGGGGTGGGGGCGGGGTTTGGTGGTAGCAGGGGTGTATAATGTAGCCCGGAAGAGTCAGGGCTGCATGGGATTCTGGGTACCCGGTATTTGTTCTGTTGTGTTTATGTTGTGTTAAGGTGCAGATGTTCTCCCGAAATGTGTTTGTCATTCTTGTTTGGTTTTGGTTCAAAGTGTGGCGCATTATTAGTAAGAGTCTTAAAGTTGTTTTATATGGCCACCGTCAGTGTAACCTGTGTGGCTGTTGAGCAAGTATGCCTTGCTGTCACATACGTGAGCAAGCAGAAGATGCATGCAACAAGAGGCTGGGCTGGCACGCTGTTTATACAGATTGTGGAGGGCGTTAAATGCTGTACCATCATGGTACGCCCTTATTATTAATATAAGGGTGAAAATCGGAGAATATTAATTCCGGGATTTCTCCGCGAGAGGCACTGATATCCAGAAGTCTCCTGGGAAAATCGGGGGGGTCGACAAGTATGCAGCTGAGCCGCATCAGAGTGATCAAAGAGCCGCATGCGGCTCCGGAGCCGCGGGTTGCCGACCCCTGACCTAGTATATACAATAATATAAACCAAGTCATTGTATTTCATTTAGGATTATTTCATAACTTCATTTAAATAAAAATATATTTTTTATCTTTTTTAGATACAGTCAATAAATAATGTGAACATGTATCATAACATGGAAATCTAAGAAAACGTGTTGTGAATGAGGATGCTTGTGGACTTGGAAATTTTTTATTTTTTTTTACACATTTTTATTTTAAAAAAAAACAGTTTTTCCAACGTATTCAATTTTAGACGCTTTCTCTTCTTAGTTATCATTTCTCCGGCTGTAGAAAAGACCCGCTCACAGGGCACAGAGGAGGCGTCAGTGCGACACAGTTCGCGTATTGGTCACGTGACCAAAACAGCTCATGATCGGTCATGTGACTTTCTAAAAGCGGTACGCGCACCGACACAGGGTTTTGCTATATGAGCTCGACGCATGCGCCGATGCATCGGTGTTGCCAGACCCATCACTAATCGCAGCCATGCGTCGAAGACGTAACAGTGTATGTCAAAAATTCAATAAATGTTTTTTAAAAAGTGCAGTTCCCCTTATGTTTAAAAAAAAAAAGATAAAATAATAATATATGTAATTCAAATTTAATATACATGTTATGTACAATTCTAAATTAAATGTAACATTTCATAATTCAATTTAATTCCGGAAAAGTGAGAAACTAATCTTCCCCCTGCGTAAACCAGACAGCTATGTTCAGTGGTATACATTGTGGAGGTCATCAAATGATCTTAGTTAAGCCAAAGTATTTTCAATACAGCTCTTACATCAGCTCTTATATTGTGAGCGTGTACCTAACTAATGAAGTGCCTAACCAACGCTTCTACATGTGGTGTCTCCTTGTATGCAGGTGTGTAAGAGGAAGTGTTCGGAGGTCCAGAGGTGCACCCCTTCCAACAAGCAGCCACGCTGTGCCTTTGCTGCCCCCGACGGGGGCTTGGAGAATGGAGGAGTTGGAGGAAGTGCTGGAGAGGCTTCTACGAACTCTGAAACTGGCCACTGCCACCTTCCCCTCTGCTCGCTTCCTTCTTGCTCCTCCTCATCCACCTCCTCTTCTCCATCCTCCTCCTCGACACCAGCTGATGGTCAGGTTGATCCGCCCCATAGTTTGGACGTGTCCCCCTCCAGTCTGCAGAACTATGATGGCTGCCAGGTCAAAGGTTCTGATGCTGCTGACCCTTTAAGTATCAACCACCTGCCTTCCTCTATCCTTCTTAAGGTTCGACAGCATACAAAACCTCTCTGTGCGTTTAAAGATGCAATTCTGGCGGTTTGGTGACAAGCTACCTTCCTTCTAAATTACAGGTTCTGTCGAACTTGACGGTGAAGGAGCGTTGTCTCTGTGCTTCTTTAGTCTGCAAGTACTGGAAGGACCTCTGCTTGGACTTCCAGTTCTGGAAGCAAATTGACCTCAGTGGCCTACAACAAGTAAGTCAAAACAAAGGGAAATAAAACTGTCAAATACAAGTGACAAAGATCATTCAAAACAAGTTTTGCTTTAATTTGATCGAAAACTAGTAGTTTGAAAGGAAACAATGCCACAACTTACAGGCAGTGATGGGCAAGCTACTTGGAAAGTGTAGTAAGCTAAGCTACTCGTTACTCTCGATTAAATGTAGCTAAGCTACAGGTGAAGCTATTAGAGGTAGGGATGTTCCGATCCAGGTTTTTGCACTTCCGATCCGATACCGATATTGTTTTTGCACTTCCGATCCGATACCGATACTGACCAATACTGGCCTATCCGAGCATGTATTAAAGTTTAAAGTTATTTAGCCTACTTAGTTGTCAGAATCATGTTGAAAAGGGTTTTAGTACTCTTGATAACAACTAGCCAGCTGAATTAGGGGAGTTTGAATAATACACAATGGTTGGTAACAAGAAACTGACCTGTTTATTGAAGAATAAACACAAAATAGACAAAATTATACATGACAAACAAAAATGGCATCATTGAACTAGGGCTGGGCGATATGGCCTTTTTAAAATATTTTTTAAGGCCATGTCACGATACACCATATTTATGTGGATATTTTGCCTTAGCCTTGAATGAACACTTGATGCATATAATCACAGCAGTATGATGATTCTATGTGTCTACATTAAAACATTCTTCTTCATACTACATTAATATATGCTACTTTTAAACTTTCATGCAGAGAAGAAAATCACAACTAAAAAAATAACTATTTTTGTCATACGGTGTTGATGTGGAAATGTTTGCCTCGGCATTTTGATGGTGTGGGCGTGTGGCACCGAACGGAGATAAGCGTCTCGACAGCCGTTACAATATTTGAACAATGATGACGAAAACTGTTTTCTCTATCATGTCCGTGTGTCGAAAATAGTTATACGCTTATTTTTTTATTTGATTTTGTGCGTGGCATATATTTGCCGTGCGCAGAGGACGCCTGAGCAGTGCGCAATTGCACAGGCGCGCACCTGAGAGGGAAGGTTGGTCACACGGCTGCGCTAGCATCACAGCTAACGTTAGCATGCTGCTACCTCTGCTGGGAGAGGGCGTATACGTATGTGACGTATGTCGTGACAGTATGTGACGTATGACGTGACAGTATGTGACGTATGTCGTGACAGTATGTGACGTGTGTAAGAAGGTGCGCTTGCTGTCTGTGAGAGGGAGACACAGGAAAGAGTGAGAAGAGCCTGTCGTGTACTGCCAGCAGCTAAAAGCAACTGCGTGAGAATCCACAGACCTGTGGATGTGTTGAAGGTGTGCTGGAAAATGCGGAACGGAAATTAGGGAGCAGCAAAAAAGTGGAATGTATTATTTAAATCGGTGCGTTGGAAAACACCGACCGGGGCTTTTTTTAAAACTGCATCTGGATCGGCATTTTCCCATGCCTTGCCGATACGCATTTTTTGGCAAATATCGGCGGCCGATCCGATCCAAATATCGGATCGGGACATCCCTAATTAGAGGTGTCAAAATTTTTTTTTTTTTTTAAATGAAACCCCAACGATTCTTATCTGAAACAATTCTTAATCCATTTAAAAAAATCAAAAGTCGATTAAAAAAATAAAAATTATATATATATATATATATATATATTTTTTCTTTTTCTCTCAAAATCTGTCCTGTCCAGCCACTTAACTCTAAAGGCCTTAGTGGCCACATGCGTGGACAGCACCTTTTAGCTCTTATTTTCAAAATTGTGTACACTACTGAATTGGGGTCTTATGCGACATATGGACACTTATACTGCTATCTGCTGGTGTCAGAAGAGTATAACATACAATGGAATTTGGAAAAAAAAAAAGTGTAAAAATAAAAATTTGCATGAAGTACACATTTGTGTACTTATGGACTTAAGTACATCATAAAAAGATGATTTTTAGTTTTTATTCTAATTAGGGTCCAATAAGCCCAAATAGCAAAGAGAAATAAAAAAAGCATGTAAACAAACAGCTTGGGCATTAAGTTAAACACCAATGATCGTCACACACACACTAGGTGTGGTGAAATGTGTCCTCTGCATTTGACCCATCCCCTTGTTCACCCCCTGGGAGGTGAGGGGAGCAGTGGGCAGCAGCGATGCCGCGCCCGGGAATCATTTTTGGTGATTTAACCCCCAATTCCAACCCTTGATGCTGAGTGCCAAGCAGGGAGGTAATGGGTCCCATTTTTTATAGTCTTTGGTATGACTCGGCCAGGGTTTGAACTCACAACCTACCGATCCCAGGGCGGACACTCTACCCACTAGGCCACTGAGTAGGTGGTAAATGTTTGTGAGGTGATATGTAAATGTTTGGGTAGAATTTTATCAGACAAAACAATTTTCTTTTATGGAATATAGAAATTGATCAGAGCTGTTTATCTATTTTATGGAGGAATGTAGTTAATAATTGAACTGGCACCCAATTTTATTAAAAAAGTATTGATTTTGAATCGCGAATTGTTTTGAATCGGCGTGACATTCAATTGGGCTGTGATGGAGAGGCCTTCCGATCGAATCGAATTGTGTGGTGCGGGGGTTGCTGGAGCCTATCCCAGATGCGTTCGGGCGAAAGGTGATTACACCATGAACAAGTCGTCACCTTACCGGGCCAACACAGATAGACAGACAACATTCACACTCACATTCACACACTAGGGCCAGTTTAGTGTTGCCTATCAACCCATCTCCAGCTGCATGTTTTTGGAGGTGGGAGGAATCCGGAGTACCCGGAGGAAACCCACGCAGTTACGGGGAGAACATGCAAACTCCACACAGAAAGGCCGCACTATTGACTGGTAACGAATCTTCCTTTGTCCATAAACGGGTCCATAAGCTTCATCACCACATTTTAAGATCGTCTCTCCCCTGTAGGACGACTTGGGTCTTTGCCGAAATATGGGTTGATGTTGCACACATACTTGGATTTCAGGTCACATGCCACCCAGAACTTTATGCCAAACTTCTCAGGTTTTGTTGCAATGAAACAGCAGCGAGTCTTAGTTGGAAAAAGTTGTTCATCTATGGTGACGTGCCCGGTTTGGAAGAAGTGATGCAGTTGGCAACAAAAAAAACCCAAATGTCAGTGACTGCAGCAAACTGGTCAGTCGCAAGTTTTGCAACTCGTTCACCGCCTTGTCATTGAAGCGTAGGTGTCGCATGATGTCGTGGAAGCGGTTTTGCACCATAATCGTGTTGATCAGGGGCACTCCCAGTTTTGCTGACCATGCGTCATGCAGAGATGGAAGGTGGACAGTTTCCCACAGAAGGAGGATGGCAATGAATGCCATTCGTTCAGGGATGGCCATGAACTAGTTTTCATGCTGTTTGGTGTGCATGCTGGACAGTCCACTCCTGAATGGTCTGAGACATTTCCAGGGTTATGAAACAGAGGAAACTCTGTAGGCGACTCGACACTTTCTGGCCAAAGCAGTTGGCTGTCTATCTGTGGCGTGACATTCAATTGGGCTGTGATGGAGAGGCCTTCCGACCTGTTCTTCTGTCAGCCACTCGTGTGTCTCTAGGCGACCTCTTTTTTTCTGGAGGTGGTAAAGTCTCCTCATCTATAGTGTGATCATATTTTGTGGTTAATGAAACATTGGAATTATGTAAAATATACACAAAGATATTATGTGAATTATAATCCCAAAACATCTTAAGTATGCCTTCTTTGTATTGATTTAGGGTTGTTATTATCTCTTTCTAAAAAAAACTGCCGTAATCAGCAAACAATAGGATGTTTAGCAAATCTTCCCAGAAGAAATGTCAGAGTCGGAACTCAGCTGAAGGTGTATTTTTTCTTCGTCATAGTCACAGGGTTAGACGTGGTCCAGGATCATGTCCAAAGCCGGCTGAGTGCTGTAAACTTTTGGCATCTTTGCTTATCAGTCGACAGAGTCAGTGGCCCCCGTCTACACTGCACACCAAATCAATTTTTTGCCCTCAAGTGACACTGATCTGATTCTTTTTTGCCAGTCCAAATGCTCTAAAGTGGTTCAAATTTGATCTTTTGGCATCAGATTCAGGCCACATCAGTAGGTAGTCCTGAATCCGATTGGAATCTGATCTTTTCAAATGTGACCGCAGTCTTAACGCAATGTGACCTGAATGGGATTTTTTTCATCAACTTTGGGTGTGCTACGTCATTTGTGTGGGCCGGAAAGACCCAGTCTCCAGCGGAAATGGTTATTTTATCACAACTTCCGGTTTCGGTTTGAATTTTAAGATGACCAAATATTCGGTGTATCACTTGGCTGGGGAGAGGGAAGTCTGGGCTTCCCTGCTTAGGCTGCTGCCCCCGCGACCCAACCTCGAATAAGCGGAAGAAGATGGATGGAATCACTTGTCAATAGTGTGCAAATAATAGGCTATATGTAATACATGAATATGTATTTTGATTCAGAAGAAATAGCGAATGTTTAAAGACACGAATTGACGCCATGGCGCATTTTCTTACATATGAGTTGAAAAATAAAGCTCGCGCAGATCCACGCTAATGTTCGTGTCTCCTCTACTTAACAGCCATAAAAAGATTACAACAGTCCCAAATATATTACACTATATACAAACCCCGTTTCCATATGAGTTGGGAAATTGTGTTAGATGTAAATATAAACGGAATACAATGTTTTGCAAATTCTTTTCAACCCATATTCAATTGAATGCACTACAAAGACAAGATATTTGATGTTCAAACTCATAAAATTTTTTTTTTTTTGCAAATAATAATTAACTTAGAATTTCATGGCTGCAACACGTGCCAAAGTAGTTGGGAAAGGGCATGTTCACCTTTTCTTTTAACAACACTCAATAAACGATTGGGAACTGAGGAAACTAATGGTTGAAGCTTTGAAAGTGGAATTCTTTCCCATTCTTGTTTTATGTAGAGCTTCAGTCGTTCAACAGTCCGGGGTCTCCGCTGTTGTATTTTACGCTTCATAATACGCCACACATTTTCGATGGGAGACAGGTCTAGACTGCAGGCGGGCCAGGAAAGTACCCGCACTCTTTTTTTTTTTTACAAAGCCACGCTGTTGTAACACGTGCTGAATGTGGCTTGGCATTGTCTTGCTGAAATAAGCAGGGGCGTCCATGAAAAAGACGGCGCTGAGATGGCAGCATATGTTGTTCCAAAACCTGTATGTACCTTTCAGCATTAATGGTGCCTTCACAGATGTGAAAGTTACCCATGCCGTGGGCACTAATGCACCCCCATACCATCACAGATGCTGGCTTTTGAACTTTGCGTCGATAACAGTCTGGATGGTTCGCTTCCCCTTTGGTCCTGATGACACGATTTCGAATATTTCCAAAAACAATTTGAAATGTGGACTCGTCAGACCACAGAACACTTTTCCACTTTGCATCAGTCCATCTTAGATGATCTCGGGCCCAGAGAAGCCGGCGGCGTTTCTGGATGTTGTTGATAAATGGCTTTCGCTTTGCGTAGTAGAGCTTTAACTTGCACTTACAGATGTAGCGACAAACTGTATTTAGTGACAGTGGTTTTCTGAAGTGTTCCTGAGCCCATGTGGTGATATCCTTTAGAGATTGATGTCGGTTTTTGATACAGTGCCATCTGAGGGATCGAAGGTCACGGTCATTCAATGTTGGTTTCCGCTTACATGGAGTGATTTCTCCAGATTCTCTGAACCTTTTGATGATATTATGGACCGTAGATGTTGAAATCCCTAAATTGCACGTTGTTCTTAAACTGTTTGACTATTTGCTCACGCAGTTGTGGACAAAGGGGTGTACCTCGCCCCATTCTTTCTTGTGAAAGACTGAGCATTTTTTGGGAAGTGGTTTTTATACCCAATCATGGCACCCACCTGTTCCCAATTGGCCTGCACATCTGTGGGATGTTCCAAATAAGTGTTTGATGAGCATTCCTCAACTTTATCAGTATTTATTGCCACCTTTCCCAACTTCTTTGTCACGTGTTGCTGGCATCAAATTCTAAAGTTAATGATTATTTGCAAAAAAAAGCGTTTATCAGTTTGAACATCAAATATGTTGTCTTTGTAGCATATTCAACTGAATATGGGTTGAAAATGATTTGCAAATCATTGTATTCCGTTTATATTTACATCTAACACAATTTCCCAACTCATATGGAAACGGGGTTTGTACATCCATTTGTACATTATATGACTTTTATTTACTTTCATGTAAAAAACACACATTTTTAAGGTGTTGCAACTTTTTTTATTTTATTTGTAGTACTAGCGACTTCCTCCCGGTCAACTTCCTTTGTTTTCGAAATACGCATGCAAGTGACGTCAGGGCCACATTGGTGCCTGTGCGCGTTTACACTGGAGTCAGCTGGAAAAGAATCTTAAAAAAAAAAAATCAGATTTGGGCCGGCAATGTAAACGTAGTCTGTGAAATATATGCCATGAGCTGACTATTGATCCACCTCGAGGCACTGCTACTTTTACAGTTTCCAAATAAATGTATATATATTTATTTATTGTCATTGTTTTAACCAGGATTTCCTGTGTTTGTCAGCAATGAAGGTCAAAAATGGGTAGATGAAGGTAAACCTGTGTCAAACTTTCAGAGGCTTGAACTTTGCAATGGAGAGAAACACAGGATTTTTGTCAGGTCATTGTTTACATCCATCCTCGCAGTTTGTCATTCTGGTACTCTCGCAGCACATTTCGATCTAATGGCTACATTTACATAAGAAAGGTGGCCCTATTGAGTTGTTAATTACCCCAGTGGTGCCATTTGGCACTCTCCAGGCAGAATAGTAGTTGTAAAAAAACGCTGGGTTTGCTCGTGTTTAAGTGTCATGACCTGCCCTATCTTGCCTCTGATTGGCCTGTCGAAATGTTTTGCCCTAATCTTAGCCAATCGTGACTTATCATATGTAAACCAACCAATCCTCATTGAGTTTCTCCGTATTTTTAATTTTTTTCTCCCCCGGATCCCGACAGGGACAAGCAGTAATGGTTGGATGGATTTGCAGGACATTTTTTCTCTTTGTAGCTTGTAGCTACACCAATCGCTACTGGTTCAAAAAGTAGCGTCGCTACCACCGCGCTAATGGGAAATGTGGATAATCTACGTACCGTCGCTACTTGTAGCTCTTTACCGACCATCACTGCTAACAGGGATACTGTACATGGCATGAACACTCACTGCTTCTTACTCTTTCAGATTTCAGAAGTACTTTATTAATCCCCGAGGCGAAATTAGATTTTCAGCACAATTCCATTCGAAAGGATCGCTGACGGGTCTACCAACTTCCGGCGCCCCTTAGGCTATGTTCACACTGCAGATGCATGTTCGATCTCAGATTTTTTTTGTCAAATCTGACATTTTTGTGGCCGTTCACATTACATAGTGAAGTGAAGTGAAGTGAATTACATTTATATAGCGCTTTTTCTCAACTGACTCAAAGCGCTTTACATTGTGAAACCCAATATCTAAGTTACACTTAAACCAGTGTGGGTGGCACTGGGAGCAGGTGGGTAAAGTGTCTTGCCCAAGGACACAGCGGCAGTGACTAGGATGGCGGAAGCGGGGATCGAACCTGCAACCCTCAAGTTGCTGGCACGGCCGCTCTACCAACCGAACGTTTACCGCCCATAACATAAACTTACATAAAATTACATAAAAAAGTGATTTCTAATGTGAATGCAATCCGACCCACATGCGGACATGACGTCATGTGCAATGTTTATGAAGGTAAACTTGGCTTCCACTCTAGTAAGTCTCAGTACTGGCGCATTTGTGGCAATTTCAAGGAGTTTGTGCAATCAAAGTCAACATTTTCTAAACCACAATATTGCACGTGGAGTATTAAAAAGGAAGAGGACAAGTATTTCGTCTCTCAAAGTTTTACGGGATATTTTGCTTCGATGTCTGCTTGAAGAATGTGTTTGTGGTGAAGCAGTCGGAGGCAGGAGGGGTAGAACTTTCACGTGAGTTCCTAAAACATATTATTTTGACCTCTTTTCTGCTTTGTTGTCGACTAATTATTTTTTAACCGTCTATTTTGGCAAATAAATATGACGCTTATCGCTTTTTGGTGACATTCTGGTCAGATAAATGTGACCTGAGTGCGGTAGCGCTCACATTGAGGACGCATCGCATATATGTCTGATTTACATCCACATACGAAAAGGCCGGGGTCGGATATTAGATATTCGGAATTGCACTGTTCACGCTAACATGAAAAAATCTACTATCAGAATCAGAATCAGAATCGTTTTATTGCCATATTTTGAGAACGGGTTCCGAGGGGAAAAAACTGTTCAGGTGGCGGGAGGTGTGGGTCTGGATGGACCGTAGTCTCCTGCCTGAGGGGAGAGGGGAGAATAGTGTGTGAGAATAGTGTGTGTCCCACGTTGCATGTGGGCAAAAAAGGTGTAATTAACCTGCAGTGCGAACAAGGCCTACAAAAGTTCAATATTTTTATGAAGCTGTTTTTTTTTAGAACAAGTATGAATTACACTTCGCACAGACTAATTCCTTGGTTCTCAAACTTGTTTTATAGTGTCCCATCTCATAAAAAAATGTCTATCCAACCACCCCATAATGACCAACATAGAAATGCAGTAGCGCAGTGGGCCTAAATATTAATTAAAAACAAGGCAGAAGTTTTATTTTAACAAGTATATTAACTATTTTGGGCTACTGTAACATTACACATAGTTTGAACAGTAACACGGTGTTTGAATATAGGAAAATCAAACACGGTACTTTAATAAAATAATTATTTGGCGTACCAGTAGATGTAGCCCGCATACCACTAGTGGCCTCTGACTAGTGGTACACATACCACAGTTTAAGAATCACTGGACTAATTGTCAAAAACTAAATTGAGTGCATAGGTTGTTTCCATCAACCCATCCATTTTCTACCGCTTATTCCCTTCAGGGTCGCGGGGGGCGCTGGAGCCTATCTCAGCTACAATCGGGCGGAAGGTGGGGTACACCCTGGACAAGTCGCCACCTCATCACAGTGCATAGGTTGTTTGGCAACACTAAATTGGCCCTAGTGTGTGAAGTGAATGTGAGTGTGAATTTTGTCTGGCTATCTGTGTTGGCCCTGCGATGAGGTGCCGACTTGTCCAGGGTGTACCCTGCTTTTCGTCCAAATGCAGCTGGCATAGGCGGCATCCACACCCATGAGCCCGTTAAAAATGTACATACACTTGTGAAGGACATAATGTCATGGTTGTCTTGAGTTTCCAATAATTTTTACAACTCTTATATTTTTGTGATAGTGATTGGAGCACATACTGTACTTGTTTATCACAAAAAAAAATTCATGAAGTTTGGTTCTTTTATGAATTTATTATGGGTCTACTGAAAATGTGACCAAATCTGCTGGGTCAAAAGTATACATACAGCAACATACCTTATCAATTTTGGTGATGTAGAAAAGTCACAATCAAATCAAGTTAGCTTCAGGGAATGGCCTCTTAACTTCATGTGAGGGATTATGATCGACGACACCTGTTGACTTCTTTGAGCCCATTTAAATAGGGCTCATGTGATGCAGTCATTAGACTCGGTTACAAACGCGACAATGGGAAAGTCAAAGGAAATCAGCACAGATCTGAAAAAACTAATCATTGACATGAACAAGTCAGGAAAGTCACTCGGAGCCATTTCAAAGCAGTTTAAGGTCCCAAGAGCAACTGTGCAGACAATTGTTTGTAAGTATAAAGTGCATGGCACAGTTTTGTCACTGCCACGATCAGGAAGAAAACAAGCTATCATCTGCTGCTGAGAGAAAATTGGTCAGGATGATCAAGAGTCAACAGAGAACCACCAAAAAAACAGGTCTGCAATGAATTGGAATCTGCTGGAACACAGGTGTCAGTGTCCACAGTCAAGCGTGTTTTGCATCGCCATGGACTGAGAGAAGAAGGAAGCTCATGTTCCAGAAGCGACACCTTAAGTCTCGTCTAAAGTTTGCTGCTGATCACATGGACAACGATAAGACCTTCTAGAGGAAAGTTCTGTGGTCATATGAAACAAAAATTGAGCTGTTTGGCCACAATACCCAGCAATATGTTTGGAGGAGAAAAGGTGAGGCCTTCAATCCCAGGACCACCATTCCTACCGTCAAGCATGGTGTTGGTAGTATTATGCTCTGGGCCTATTTTGCTGCCAATGGAACTGGTGCTTTACAGAGAGTAAATGGGAAAATGAAAAAGGAGGATTACCTCCAAATTCTTCAGGACAACCTAAAATCATCAGCCTGGAGGTTGGGTCTTGGGCGCAGTTGGGCGTTCCAACAGGGCAAGGTAAAGGGTAAAGGTCCTTAACCAAACATATTGCTGGGTATTGTGGCCAAACAGCTTAAACCCCATTGAGAACATGTGGACAATGCTGAAGAAACAAGTCCATGTCAGAAAACCAACACATTTAGCTGAATTGCACCAATTTTGTCAAGAGGAGTGGTCAAAAATTCAACCAGAAGCTTGTGGATGGCGACCAAAAGCGCCTTATTGCAGTGAAACTTGCCAAGGGACATGTGACCAAATATTAACATTGCTGTATGTATACTTTTGACCCAGCAGATTTGGTCAGATTTTCAGTAGACCCATAATAAATTCATAAAAGAACCAAACTTCATGAATGTTTTTTGTGACCAACAAGTATGTGCTCCAATCACTCTATCACAAACAAATAAGAGTTGTAGAAATTATTGGAAACTCAAGACAGTAGAGATGCGCGGTTTGCGGGCAAAACAGCGGAGTCCGCGGATTATCCGCGGATCGGGCGGATGAAATAAAAAAAAAAAAGATTTTATCCGCGGGTCGGGTCGGGTGGTTGAAATAAAAAAAAATTAGATTTTAAATAGATTCAGGCGGGTGGCAGTTAAACCAATTCGGAAATATATATACATAGTTAAATGTTGTAACCCACATACGAAAAACGAGCAGGCACCTGCTGCATATGCCACAACAGAAGAAAAAAAAGAAAAAGAGATGGACACTTTTACGGAGCGGAGAAGGGACGCCTCGCCGGGGTCCGGGACCGAGGCCCCTTACCCCGAGAGGGCCCCACCGGGAGCCGTAGCTGAGGCGATCCGCGAGAAGGGCCCGACGCACGTCCAGGGTCACCACCGTGCCCACCGCACCGACACCCCGCCTCGTCCGCCTTCGCCGCGGCCGGCGTCACGCGCAGCAGGTAAGCAGCTTACCTGCCCGCCACCCCCGTGGCCGGGGGATCGTAACAGGGGTCACTCCGCGCGCTGCGCCCACGCAGCTTACCTGCCCGCCACCCCCATTGCCGGGGGCGCGTAACAGGGGTCACTCCGCGCGCAGTGCGCTCACGAAAGGGGTGGGGCTCACCCTGGTTGATATAGACAGCAGCTGGACGGTGGCCATGGAAGTCGGAACCCGCTAAGGAGTGTGTAACAACCCACCTGCCGAATCAACTAGCCCTGAAAATGGATGGCGCTGGAGGTCCTCCAGGCAAAAAATATGCCCTAGCAATAAGTGGAAAAACATTGAATTTTTTAATTTTCTAAATTGTCTGGAACATAAAAATGTATTTATTGTCCAGACCTGACTCCACGGATGTGCTAATTGTGCAACCGACATCTTAAAACACAGACGGAGGTTGATAAAGCTGACTAAATGCTTCTAATACTTCATAAAAAACTTCCATCAGGAGGTTGCCTACAGCTACAGCTGTTTTAACATGGTGCTAATTGAAGCGATTAGTTTCTTTTGTAGCACACGCACTCTGTAATTATAGGTGGCAACAATTGGAGCATTTACAGAATACTGAATATCAGTTGTCCCAAACTCAATCTACCTGGGGGTCACTGCAGGTAACATCTGGGTGAGCCTGGGGCCGCATTTGGTATCACGTTTTTAACCATGTGACTAAATTTGTTTACTAGTTCCACCAGCAGTGACCCTGAGCTTTGGTAGACCTGAAGTCATTATAAATGTAGAATTGAATGCAAACATGTTTTGTTTTGACACTGTTGAATTCCCTGTGAAATAGTCAAAGACAATTCCGCTTGCTTATAGGAATTTGCTTTTTGTGTTGTCCAATGTGTGTTTTGTGCTTGACTGTTATTGTAGTTAGTGTTCTTTCTCGTGGGATTCAAGATTGCCATATTAGCCGCCCAGTGTGTTCAAACCGAAATGACACTAAACTATGAAGTTAAAGGGGAACATTATCACCCGACCTATGTAAGCGTCAATATATACCTTGATGTTGCAGAAAAAAGACCATATATTTTTTTAACCGATTTCCGAACTCTAAATGGGTGAATTTTGGCGAATTAAACGCCTTTCTAATATTCGCTCTCGGAGCGATGACGTCACAACGTGGCGTCACATCGGGAAGCAATCCGCCATTTTCTCAAACACCGAGTCAAATCAGCTCTGTTATTTTCCGTTTTTTCGACTGTTTTCCGTACCTTGGAGACATCATGCCTCGTCGGTGTGTTGTCGGAGGGTGTAACAACACGAACAGGGACGGATTCAAGTTGCACCAGTGGCCCAAAGATGCGAAAGTGGCAAGAAATTGGACGTTTGTTCCGCACACTTTACCGACGAAAGCTATGCTACGACAGAGATGGCAAGAATGTGTGGATATCCTGCGACACTCAAAGCAGATGCATTTCCAACGATAAACTCAAAGAAATCTGCCGCTAGACACCCATTGAATCTGCCGGAGTGTGTGAGCAATTCAGGGACAAAGGACCTCGGTAGCACGGCAAGCAATGGCGGCAGTTTGTTCCCGCAGACGAGCGAGCTAAACCCCCTATCGACCCTAGCTTCCCTGGCCTGCTGACATCAACTCCAAAACTGGACAGATCAGCTTTCAGGAAAAGAGCGTGGATGAGGGTATGTCTACAGAATATATTAATTGATGAAAACTGGGCTGTCTGCCCTCTCAAAGTGCATGTTGTTGCCAAATGTATTTCATATGCTGTAAACCTAGTTCATAGTTGTTCATTTCCTTTAATGCCAAACAAACACATACCAATCGTTGGTTAGAAGGCGATCGCCGAATTCGTCCTCGCTTTCTCCCGTGTCGCTGGCTGTTGTGTCGTTTTTCGTCGGTTTCGCTTGCATACGGTTCAAACCGATATGGCTCAATAGCTTCAGTTTCTTCTTCAATTTCGTTTTTGCTACCTGCCTCCACACTACAACCATCCGTTTCAATACACTCGTAATCTGTTGAATCGCTTAAACTGCTGAAATCCGAGTCTGAATCCGAGCTAATGTTGCTATAGCTTGCTGTTCTTTCCGCCATGTTTGTTTGTGTTGGCTTCACTATGTGACGTCACAGGAAAATGGACGGGTGTTTATAACGATGGTTAAAATCAGGCACTTTGAAGCTTTTTTTTAGGGATATTGCATGATGGGTAAAATTTTGAAAAATATAATAAGCCACTGAGAACTGATTTTTAATGGTTTTAACCATTCTGAAATTGTGATAATGTTCCCCTTTAAGGGCCACAAGTTAGGGCCTGCGGACAGCAAAATTGCCAGTGGGCTTCAAGTTCATATAATGTATTTTTCACTGAATATTTCCTGTCTTTCCAGGTAAACGATGATCTCCTGCTGCAAATAGGTTCTCGAAGGCAGAATGTGACCGAGATAAACATCTCAGACTGCAGGGGGGTCCACGACTACGGCGTCTCGGCTCTGGCCTCTCACTGCCCAGGCCTGCAAAAGTACACAGCATACAGGTGTAAGCAGCTGGGAGACTCTTCTCTTGCTGCCTTGGCTGCACACTGCCCTCAGCTGGTGAAGGTGCATGTGGGCAACCAGGACAAACTGACAGACAGGGCGCTTATAAAGGTATCCATCTGGAGCTATACGTACTCTTCTTTCCAACAAGACACTTACGCAATCATTTTTACCCATCAGATAGGAGAGCGCTGCAGCGAGCTGAAGGACATTCACCTGGGTCAGTGTTACGGCGTCAGCGATGACGGCATGGTGGCTTTGGCCAATGGATGCCCCAAGCTGCAGAAACTGTACTTGCAGGAGAACAAACTGGTGAGTACTTTTACTTTGTCGGTACACTCACACCAGCTGCTGTTCCCTAAATACTTGTGGAGAAGTGTGCTTGACTGTGTTTTCTAATGTTGTCATGGCTCCCTGTCCTCGTGGATGTCCTTAAAAACACCCTCACTTCTCCCAATGCTATTTAAAGTTGTTTCTGTTGGGCTTTGAGAGCGTCAACTCATTGATCTTCATCTGTGAGGTTACTAAATTCATTTCACTGTCACACAGATTTAATATTTTAATCCTTAATACTTTATGGTATATTGTAGATATAAAATAACATACAATTGGTGTTAGTCAATGTAAACATTCAAATGTAAAGGGGACAGCGTGGTGACGTTTGGAGATTGGCCGTGCCAGCAACCTGAGGGTTCCTGGTTCGATCCCCAGCTTCTACCAACCTAGTCACGTCCGTTGTGTCTTTGAGTAAGACACCTCACCCTTGCTCCTGATGGGTCGTGGTTAGCGCCTTGCATGGCTCCCGCCATCAGTGTGTGAAGGTGTGTGGGAATGGGTGAATGTGGAAATAGTGTCAAAGCGCTTTGAGTGCCTTGAAGGTAGAAAAGCGCTGTACAAGTATAACGCATAACCCATAATTAGGTTGCATATAAATACAAAACAAATCTAAATGTTTCACTAAAATAACTGAACATTTACCAATATTAAAAAGAAAACATAATTTCAAGTAATGATAGAATTATTAATAAATAATCATAATTAGAAATAGAAATTGATAATAAATGATAATAATAAAAACACTATTTAGTAGAATAAGGCTAGTATGAACAAATTAAGCAATTCCAAAAAGGTGCCTGCAACAATAAAAAGGGCACATCATAATAAAAATAATTATAGATTTTTTTTTTTTTAAATAAACACTTAGTTTGTGTAAAGTTTGTATATAAAAATAATTATAGCATGCAAATAATTGTTTGGCATAAACAACTTAATAGTGTCACAAAACGAACAGATGTAATGTAGTGTTAGATATTCAGTATACCACTAGAGTGTGCTATTTCACCCTTCTAGAAATGCCAGTCAGTTGCATTCACTGGAAGATTTTATTCAAATCAATGCGGAGTTTGCCAAATGGCTATCATGGGATCTCTACAACGGTCATCTGGCTTTGAGTTTGTATCCGGACTTTCTTATATAAATAGAATATATCTGGTCATTTATTTTAATGTCGGCCTCTAATCCTCTTCATTTGTCTTTTTTCCCCCCTTTCTCTTCCGTCCCTTCATTCCAGAGTAAAACCATGAATATGTTGATGAATTAGCCCACTCACAGTTGTTAACAACAGCTCAGTTTGTTAAAAGCCCATTCATCAACTTAATTGTACACCATATTTGGCAGAACCTCTTGCTGAGAGACGAATATTGTTTCTATTAACATTTCAGCACAGCGGTTTGCATTGCAGACATTTTTTTTTCTTCAAATATGAGTCAGTCCTTTGGAGTTTAGATAAGTCTCGGTAGGGGATTATTATGTCTAGGCTTGGGTTGTATTTTGGCAATTAAAACGACGCACAAGGAGCAAAGGAGCTTTAATGAGGTCATCTTCTTCTGTACATGATCTGCTTTTAATACGAAGCCTTTGGAATACTCCTCTTCCGTCAAACTTGATTGAGCAAAACGCCACAGGATGTTTCACTGTGGTCTCTTCTTTTTTCTTTGCCATTCTTTTCTTACTTCTTGTCATCGTTATAGATTTTGGTTCCGTTCTGGAGGGTCTTCTCTCTGTCTGGACTACGGAGTCCAACTCTGCTTTACTCATGTGTCCTTGAAGGAATGACTCAAAACCACTAATAGCACTAGCTAATCAGTGGGCTTTTTTTTAAAGGGATGGGCATATCAGTCAATGATTAAGAAGTCTGCTCATTGTGTGGAATTGCTTATTATTGTGTTTTGTGGAGGCAGCAGAGGCACTGTTGATTCACTAGATTTTAATTTAAAGTAAAACAGCATGACATCATTATTGGAAAGTTAATTTACATTGACACAATGAATTATTCTGTTTTGTAAAACACTGGCATGAAAACAGGAGTTTAGAACAAGCACTCCTGCACTTAAAGGTTGACTGTTGAACACTCTGAAAACATGAAGGATTAATATTTTCATCTAAGTCCACACAATGTATTTCCAGTTTGTTTTGGAACCTCTTAAAGGGGAACACTATCACAATTTCAGAATGGTTAAAACCATTCAAAATCCGTTCCCAGTGGCTTATTATATTTTTCAAAGTTTTTTTCAAAATTTTACCCATCACGCAATATCCCTAAAAAAAGCTTCAAAGTGCCTGATTTTAACCATCGTTATAAACACCCGTCCAGTTTCCTGTGACGTCACATAGTGATGCCAACACAAACAAACATGGCGGAAAGAACAGCAAGCTATAGCGACATTATCTCGAATTCAGACTCGGATTTCAGCGGCTTAAGCGATTCAACAGATTACGAATGTATTGAAACGGATGGTTGTAGTGTGGAGGCAGGTAGCGAAAACAAAATTGAAGAAGAAACTGAAGCTATTGAGCCATATCGGTGTGAACCGTATGCAAGCGAAACCGACGAAAACGACACGACAGCCAGCGACACGGGAGAAAGCGAGGACGAATTCGGCGATCGCCTTCTAACCAACGATTGGTATGTGTTTGTTTGTTTGGCATTAAAGGAAACTAACAACTATGAACTAGGTTTACAGCATATGAAATACATTTGGCAACAACATGCACTTTGAGAGTGCAGACAGCCCAATTTTCATCAATTAATATATTCTGTAGACATACCCTCATCCGCGCTCTTTTCCTGAAAGCTGATCTGTCCAGTTTTGGAGTTGATGTCAGCAGGCCAGGGAAGCGAGGGTCGATATTCTTCTCTTGATCATCTTCGGTGGCATAAGGGACGGTGTGAGCCCAGACATCCAGGGGGTTTAGCTCGCTCGTCTGCGGGAACAAACTGCCGCTATTGCTTGCCGTGCTACCGAGGTCCTTTGTCCCTGAATTGCTCACACACTCCGGCATATTCAATGGGTGTCTGGCGGCAGATTTCTTTGACTTTATCGTTGGAAATGCATCTGCTTTGAGTGTCGCAGGATATCCACACATTCTTGCCATCTCTGTCGTAGCATAGCTTTCGTCGGTAAAGTGTGCGGAACAAACGTCCAATTTCTTGCCACTTTCGCATCTTTGGGCCACTGGTGCAACTTGAATCCGTCCCTGTTCGTGTTGTTACACCCTCCGACAACACACCGACGAGGCATGATGTCTCCAAGGTACGGAAAACAGTCGAAAAAACGGAAAATAACACAGCTGATTTGACTCGGTCTTTGAGAAAATGGCGGATTGCTACCCGATGTGACGCCACGTTGTGACGTCATCTCTCCGAGAGCGAATATTAGAAAGGCGTTTAATTCGCCAAAATCCACCCATTTAGAGTTCGGAAATCGGTTAAAAAAATATATGATCTTTTTTCTGCAACATCAAGGTATATATTGACGCTTACATAGGTCTGGTGATAATTTTCCCCTTTAAGTGTATATATGATTTTTTAATTTTAATTGTTGTGCTTTGTTATTTCTAACGGTTTACTGCTCTAGCTTCCTTTTACACTACATGACGGTTAAAGGGGCCCTATGATGATTTTAATCTACATTTAAAACAATTCCTTTTGGTTTAGATCAGGGGTTATTAACCTTTTTGTTCTCATGGTCCAACTTTTCTAGTACATAAAGAACCGGGAACCACTCAATTACACTGAATTAGTAATACTACTCTTGATTTTATTTGTATTCAATAATCATATCAAACCTACTTACAGTTTAACAGGATAGACCTTGTCAAATGATATGAAACCATGTGTTAATCACCAATATAATAATCAAGGTTTAGGTCAGGCGGATAAGAAAGTAAGTACTAATCAAATATGCTCCAAAAGAAGGAACTCATAAAAACCGATGAAAAATAAATTAACATACAATAAGGAGTGCTAAAATAAATACATTATAATTAAATGTATAATAAATGGTAACAATGTATATGTTTCTTAAATAAACTGTCAATAACATTAAAGTCCAAATAAAAATACAACTTCACAACATTAGTCATTATTTTTGCTCTTAAGAAACTTCTCTATGACTTTCGCTCCCGACTTCTTCTGTTTGTTTGATATTGTCATTACTGCCACAAGTGGTGGAAAAGTATATTACAACTGAGTACCACTGCAGCCCATACAGACCACATCTGAGAAGCAAATATTTTTTGGCGGCCCCAATGGTTAAACACAGGTGTATATAATATGTATTGGATATGCATTTGTGTAAATGTTGCATACATTTTGCTCCAGGCACTTTTGTGACATGTTTTTTGAGTCTGTCTGCAAGAGGTTGGCATCTGGACACGTTTCTAGATTGCAAATGAAACCACTCCCTACCTTCTTAAAAAGTATCATCATTTTATATTTTGAAAATGTTCCCTTTTTTAAAACCAATCTTGCTAAAAGTTTTACCCACATGTACTTGTGAGTCCCCTAGAGGTGTGTACCAAATCTCGCTATGATTCAGCGAAACAGGCTGAAGTTACAGTGGTTGTTTTGTTCAGGGTGTGTGTGTGAGAAAATTCAAGTCAATCTGACGTATTAGAATCACATTTCTAGATACATTTGTCATAGAGACAAGTAAGTAACATTCAGGATGTGTCCTGGTTTGACAAAGTGACACTCTGAGATGATCCAAGGCTAGGAGTGTGTTTTGGGGACGCAGGTGGCAGTAAAGCGTCTCTGCACGCTGCGACCCTGCATTCCTTAGTGTTGCTCATCCACTATTTATGTCACACTTGGTTTATGGCACCAGTAGTTGCCTTTCAAAGATTGGTTTCATCCTCTGAAGTGTGTTTGCTTTCCTCGTGCCCATTCTTATTCTGTTGTCTCCTATCACCGGGAAGGGCAAAGGCTCTGTGAATAACAAATCCCTCACTTTTCTTTCTCAGTGGAAGAGAGACAACTGTGGAAGTTTTGAAAAAAATGCACAAATTACCCTTCTTTGCTGTACTGTTCTTTCCTTTCAATTAAACGCACACTGCAAACGGTGAGCATTTTTTGCCCAGGAAGCAATTTTTTTCATACTCTCCTGTGCTTTATCTGCCCTCCTGTCTTGTTAAAGTCACAGAGCGTGCGCTTCACTTTGCTGCAATACGATTGAAAGATTTACACATACACACACACGCACACACACACATATACACACATATATATATATATATATATATATATATATATATATATATATATACACACACACACACTGATTATTTGCAATTTTAATCAGTCCAGAATGTGGAAATGTGAGTGGAATTGCAGATGCCCTAACATAGATTAGCATGTGCCCTCAATTAAGGGCTAATTACTACTCTGCATTTTCAATCAGAGCCTGGGCTGAGTTTTTTGCCATGTTTTTCTCGTCATTCTCCAACACTTCTCAAGAGGGAATTTATTTCTTTTAGCACCGACATGAAAAAGCGGTCCGTAGGAGTGAACCGTGTTTCTCTGTTCTGATGGGCTGCCATTGCTGGGCTGTCTGCAAGCATAGGAATGACTGTGAACCCCCCAGTTGCCCGACAGGCCAATCAAGCAGATTAAATTGTATATTGACATTTTCAGATTTAATTAGCCAGATTATAGGGCTGGTAGAGACAAAGGAAGTGCTAATGACAGCTGTCACTTATTATGGGATCGCCCTTTTGACATATATCAACACACACAGCGCCCTTGTTGAAAAAAATGAAGAAAAAAGCCAAGGGCACACATACACACACACACAAACTGATGAACTGAACAGCTGCCAGCTGCACTGGAATGTCCTGTGGAAACTTTATTCACATATTTGACTTCAATTGCACACACAAATTGAGCTCCCTCACACACAGTTAGGCTCTACTCACAAATAGTGCATTGTGTCGCAGGGTGCATAGAGTCTTCAAAGGAGTTGGACATCTTGGGACAGTCACATGTCAGTTTTAACACCGCAAGGGTTCGGTCTAAAAGCACCCACAGATAGCTATCTAGACAGAAGCTTGTGTGTGTGTGTGTGTGTGTATTCATCATTTTCATTTACGTACTTGGCCAAGCTGCCACTTTGTCCAAAAATGCTGCCTTAATTTGGTGGCTATACACCCTTCAGATGACCCACCCTATGTAGTCTACAGTTGTTTTTTAACGGGGTGGCCTAACCTTTTGGGAACAGTCCGAGATTACATCACATGATCCCACCTTTCCCATTATGTCACGAGGCTAAGTGGCTACATGTCAGCGTCACTAATGTCACATATTTTAGCAAAAATGTTGCAAAGTCCCGTGAAATTCAACACAATCTGTTGTGTTTATTTGATTTGTGCAAATTGTCCAAATTTGGAATCACATTCCTGTCAATGGGGGAGGGCGCAAAGAAAAAGGCTCTGCTTTTGCTACCGTTTAAAAAAAAATATAAAAAATTGTAAACTTTTGACCACTGATTTGTAGGGGTGTAACGGTACACAAAAATTTCGGTTCGGTACGTACCACGGTTTAGAGGTCATGGTTCGGTTCATTTTCGGTACAGTAAGAAAACAACAAGAGGGGAGGAGTGTATTTACAGCTAGAATTCACCAAGTCAAGTATTTCATATATATATATATATATAAAAGAAATACTTGACTTTCAGTGAATTCTAGCTGTAAATATATATTTATTTTATATATATATAAATAAAATAAATACTTGAATTTCAGTGTTCATTTATTTACACATATACTTGTTGAGTTAAGGGTTGAATTGTCCATCCTTGTTCTATTCTCTGTCACTATTTTTCTAACCATGCTGAACACCCTCTCTGATGATGCATTGCTGTGTGGCACGCACAAAAGTGCTTTCATCAAATGCACTAGATGGCAGTATTGTCCTGTTTAAGAGTGTCACAACATTGCTGTTTACGGCAGACGAACTGCTTTACGGTAGACGGAAACGTGACTGCTGTTGTTTTGTGTTGTTACCGCGCTGGGAGGACGTTAATGAAACTGCCTAACAATAAACCCACATAAGAAACCAATAACTCGCCCTCGATCATTCTACAGTTATAACGTGATTGGGCAGGCACGCCGTTTATATTGTGGGAAAGCGGACTCAGGTCCGCATGGACCTGAGTCCGCCTGAATTTCGGGAGATTTTCGGGAGATAATTTGTTCCGGGAGGTTTTCAGGAGAGGCAAAGAATTTCTGGAGTCTCCCGGAAAATCCGGGAGGGTTGGCAAGTATGCTAGTAGTTGACTGGGAGGTGTTTATTTTAATTTGGGGAGAGTCCGCTGCCTGATGCTCACCTGCTAAACACCTATCTGCTAACCCCACCGCAGAAGCACTGACTACGGTACATGCGCTCTGAATACGCACTGCTGATTGGCTGTTACAGCTCTGATTACGCACTGCTGATTGGCTGTTACCGCTAAGGTTGTAACCAATCAGATGGTTGTGTGGGTGGGACAATGCTGGGTGCTGTGTCGGAGACAGAGGCAAAAAGTGGAGCAGCTTGTTAAGACTTTAGCTTAGGCGGCTACTTAATATGTTCATGTGGAAACTCGTTCGGTACACCTCCAAACCGAACCGGAACCCCGTACCGAAATGGTTCAATTCAAATACACGTACGTTACACCCCTACTGATTTGTGATCACAGCCACAGGAGAGTTACCTGGCATCTTTGAACTGATTTTGGTCTGGTGAAGGGCATTGATTCGCTGAAATAAGGCAACTTAGAAGAGCAGTTGGCCTCAAGCCAACGGCAATTCAAAGCTGTAGCCTAGAAACCCGAAGCTACAGCTACAGTCTGAAGCTGTGCTTCCGATGACAAACAGTGCTATAAGTTGACAGACTGACACCTCAAGTTGAACGGCGCAAGGTACGGAATTGTTGAAATAAACAAGTTAAAAGTGGCGTGAGTCGCCATACGAAAGGCACCGGCGTCAGTGAGCTGCTGCGATGTCAAAATCTAAAAGAAAAACTCAAATCCTTAAACCTTCAGTGTCATCTGAATCAAATGATTCTGTGGACACAAGGGGAAGAAAGATTTGATGTTGGACACCGGACATAATGGTAAGCAAGACTTGATGCTTAAAAAGAAAAGTCGATGACATAGAAATAGTAAGAATAGAACACAAAGCAGACCTGGAAAGAGTAACAAGAGAACTTAAAGAAGATCTGAGAAAAGCAACAACCGAATACAAAGAAGATCTCAGAAGTCTGCAGGAAAATATAGAAAATCTGCAAAGTCAGAATAACAACATAAGGAAGGACTTTCAGGAAATGCGTCAAGAAATGAGGATTCTTCAAGAAGAAGTTATTGCAGTGAAACGAGACAACAACATGCTGAGGAATATCATAAATGAAATGCCATCCATCCATCCATTTTCTGCCGCTTATTCCCTTTGATCAGGATAAACGAATGATTGATATCATTGTGACAGGGCACCGAATTAAACCAAGAACAGAACAGCAAGTGTTCAACTTTCTTCAATCAAAGGAAATTGAAATCAACATCAATACCATCGAAACATGCATCCCACTGAATGGAAGAATCAACAACACCACTCCAGTCATCCTTGTAAAATTTGTTAACAGAAAATCTAAAATGGCACTGCTGAAATAGGGAAAGAAGCTGAAGGACAAATGTGTACATGAATGAGCATCTCACAAATTGTAATGCTGAAATTGCCAAAAAAGCATACGATTTGAGAAAGCAGGAATAATTTCAGGGAATTTGGAGCGGCAACTGTAAAATCTGCATCAAGCTGAATGAAGGTCCAGAATCAAGAATCGATGTTGTCCATGACATCAAGGACCTAGACAAATATTAAACTTGACACTGCTTCCGCAACGACGATGATAATGGAGTCTGTCAGAAAACAAACACCTACATTCAACACCAACACGACTATGTTCCAAAGGACCACTAAACAAGAAGACCTCGATTCAGGAGTGCAACAACCTACACTTATAGAAACAACATCAACGATTGTTGAACAAGAACATATGGAACTGAAAAACTTCTGCAACAAACACCATAAAAAACAGGATTTGGACAATGATATAGATCCAGATACAAATGTTTTCTCTCACATGATTAGTAATTGTTTTTATTATACAGATTAACAATATAACCGCAACATTAAATGTGATAACAAATTCTCAATAATTCATTTAAATAGCAGAAGCTTGTATGCAAATTATAACAACATGAAGCACAGTGATGTTTCATGTTGTATGCATGCATGTTCGAAATAAACTCAAACTCATTTTCTCAAAGGAAATAATTGAATAAATCCGTTTCAAACTGACACCATCATAAAACCTTTGGTAAATTTACAGGCAATGTTTTATGTCACATTTCCTGCCATGAAAAGGATAAAAGAAACAAAACTAAATTCAATTTACGAGCTCAATTCAAGACATGACCGAGTACGTATCTCAAAATACTTGTATCTCAAATCAGCCCCGCCCATTGAAATTAATTGAAATTAATTTGATACCTGCTTTGCCCTCCTAAAACACCACGGCCTGGTTTCCCGTTCAGGGTATAGATAAAATAAGGATTTAACTAATCTGGTTTTAAAATCCACACTAATCCAGTTGCTTTTTGAGTTGTCACTGCACTTCAGATTAAGTAGTTCCAGATTACAAAGTCTCATATTAAGATCATGTTTTGGAAGACGGATTAGATTAATGATGTTCATATAGTGTAAAGGTTAGAGTGCGCTGAACGTTTTTCAATACACATTTTAACAGTGTGTATGGGTCTAGAACTGGGGTTTGACTCCTAATCTAGAATGGAGAGAAACATATTTTAAAAACTTAATTGTAAGCAAGAAGAAACTTTTAAATCAAATGATTTAAAGTATCTCATAATTGAGTATGAACATGATTCAATTACACAAACCAAAATAGGACATGCATGGACGGAAATCTTGAATCAGTACAACTCAAATGGCCGAGTGGTTAACATGTTGGTTGCACAATCAGGAAATTGAGGGTTTGAAACTCCACTTCCATCAACCCAGCCAATTACTCCAAGAAGTTCTTATATTCATATTCTGATTAACAGCATCGCTAGGGAACATGCAATCCTTTCTCAGTTTGGTTGGCAGACTTTGTATTATTTTACGGACTATTGATTCACTCACACCTCATAAATGTATTGTTTTACCATGAAAAGTTCCACTTGCCAAAAAGCTCAAGGTGATCATACTTTTGAGGAAAGAGGTATAGGGGTTCCCTTCATAGAGTTACATGAAAGCTTTGTCTGCAGCAAATACATAATTTTAGATGCAATGTCTTTGGACAGAAACGGTCACAAAAATCTGTATCCTCTCATAACAATTTCTGGTCTTGGTGGTCTTTAAGCATAATTGAGGTAGTCATAGTAATCCATCTTTAAGGAAAATCTATGGAGCACAAGGCAATTCAAAGTACTTTACAGATGCATTAAATCTAAATCTCGAAAATCATAAATAGAAATAAAATCATCACTAATTCACCAAATTAAATGCAAATGTTGCAGAAACTGGACCCACAATTTTAACATGTAACATGCCTTTTTAAAAGAAAAAACAAACTTTTTGATCAGAAATATTGTTTGAAAACATTACAATAGCATGTACTGCAAACAAATACGATAATACAATTAATATTGTTCAGCATTCACCTTGAGGTGCAAACTTTTGTAGGTGTCTTCTACGGGCTGCTTCCCTGTCGTGTAACAATAGGAACTAGAACATCGTTGTTTATGTTGCAAACACTCTTTTAGTGACGGATCTGAGATGTCAGAGTTGACAGCAAGTTGTGTTTGTGTACCAAAGGTAATGCTCAACTGTCCAGTTTGTTGATTTAGGAGACAGAACGAACTAAACACGTCAAACACAGGGTCGGCAGCTTCTCCATATTTTCATGGATAAATGTCAGCGTTTGGACGTTTGTGGCTTGACATGATGCGGGCCGACTGTGCTGCCCTCTAGTTGGACATGTTGTCAATTGTTTGTTTTTCTTATTCGGTAGTCTGCTTCTCCTCTTTTGCAACTATTTTTCTGAGTTTCAGTGGATGGAGTACATGATTGTGTCGATCTCTGGCTGTGGGCTAAGGACAAATACTACTTCAACCGGCAGCGGGGAGCCTCGTAACTAAAATCATGCTCGCAACTTAAAGCATAACTGAAACCCAAAAGACCGCTCGTTAGTCAAAAAACTCATAAGTTAAGGTACTTATCTTTATACTGTTGGTTGGTTGGGGGTTAGTATCAGTTTATTTCGAACATGCATACATTTACAATGTAATACGTAATATATTTCCAGTTGTTTTTTTACTACAGCATGTCCGAAAAGGAGCAGAAAGAAGCAGAGCTGTGAAACTAAAATAAAGTAAAATGACTCACCCTTAGAGTGAGAAAACTACTTGGTAATATTATTTAGTGAGTGTCACTGAGAATTTAATATTAATGTTGTTGCTGATATTGATGCTTACTTATGTCTTATAACAGCCCCATTCTAGTTTGATTGTCATCATACCACCTTTTCTGGTGTACAATGTTGAACTGAGTTGTCGTCTCATGAAATTTGTTGACATATTTCATGACATTAACATTTCCCAAACTCCACATTTTGTGTAACCTTTCTGGCATTTTTGGCCGAGAAAATATCTTTTGAAATGCAAGTTTAATTTGACTTTGTGGCGTTTGACCGATATACGATTTTATTTTCACCTGTGGATTGAGCTAATTACACATCTATATTACATTTCTATATTTAGCATGTTTATGGGCTAAAGTTGTTGGAATTTTTATTTTATTTTGCTTCTTTTTAGTATATTTATACTAATCAAATTATGTGTGTTTATGAACCAATTAAATATTTAAAATGTATTTTTAAATGTGTTTGATCCATATTCACTCACTGAAATTCATGCATTTTATGTGACTTATTGTGTTATTTTTTTTTTTTTTTACCTTTTTTAAATTGTTAGTTTTTTTATATACATTTTTACTAACATTTTGCTTGTTTATGGACCATTTTTCTAATACTTTTTTTTAATAAAGTTAAATATACAGTATTTTTTAAACATATATATTTTTTTATTCTGCATGTTATTGGACCATATGCTAATAGTAGCAAGTTGTTTGTTCTCATATGGAAAAGTTACATCTACTTAAATTCTGGGTGTGCGTTGGAAGGTAACAGCACTTTCCTTTCTTCAGTATCCTCCTTCAAGTGCTTCTCCATCGATCTGCTTCCCCCCCTGTGTGTGTGTGTGCGTGTGTGTGTGTGTGTATGTGTGTTTTTGTGTGTGTGTGTGTTTTTGTGGCTGCTCGGCCGTCTTTGCCTGAAGAGTAATAAGATGCATTAATGAGCTCTGACTTAAACTTGGACAGGCGGCTGCACTCAGACACCGTCGATAAGTTCCCTCCGCCGGTCTGCCCACACAACAAAACGGAGAAAAACAAAGAGGAGAATTGGAAAACCTTTTTTTTTTTTGGAATTACATCTGTGAAGCATTTCTTCTGAAGTGATATTTCACCTAGGTGGTTGTGCTAGGACATCCATTATTCAGGGGGGGAAGATGCATAGACAACATGTCCTTAAAGACTCTAGCGGGATGATTCATTGTTAGTGCAACAAACAAAAGGTCAACATTATCCATATTTGCATGTTGAAGCGAGATCATTTGATGAGTCTAAGTCTTGATTTGCTGACTTTGCGTTTTACAACTATACTTCTATTATTTTAGAGTCTCTATTAGCTAATCCCAATAAAGTTCACTGTGCCCCACTCTAGGCTCATTCATACATTGCTAAATGTAGTTTTAGTATGTTCCTACAGAGGGCGTAGTAGGACAGGCTATAAGCAGGACGTGTGTGTGAGTGCAGAAGAACTTGACTGTTTTTGTGAAATAGTATTTAAGGATGTCCTGTTAGATTCACCTTTTGTACAGGAAATAGTTTTTTCTTTATTGCAAGGAAAAGTAATAATTTGCATGTACAGTACACTCCACCAGACATAACATTAGGTACAATGGAAATATAAAAGTTAATCCAATGACGATTGTTTTTTTTTTAAATTTTTTAAAGATAGTAGTGCTTATTTGAGTTGACACTATCAACGTTTTGGGTACCTCAGTTCTATGACCGTTACAAAACATTAGAAACCCAGAGTAAATGAATTGTTAATTACAATGTCTACATAATAACATATTGGATAACTGATACCTTCTGAGCATTGTTACTCTTTTGAAGGCATCATTTTAAGTTAAAGTTAAGTTAAAGTTAAGTTAAAGTACCAATGATTTGTCACACACACACTAGGTGTGGTGAAATTTGTCCTCTGCATTTGACCCATCCCCTTGTTCATCCCCTGAGAGGTGAGTGGAGCAGTGGGCAGCAGCGGTGCCGCGCCCGGGAATCGTTTTTGGTGATTTTGGATACACCTCTTGTATTGGAAGCCATTAGATTATGCAGATGTATTAAGATAAGTGTGTCACGGTTAGGCTTTGGGATCAGCATATGACATAGATGGTAACAGGGTTGTGTATAATATATTTATATTCTCAAATATGGATTGATTTAGAATTGGAATAAATACAAACAGCAATTTGGATGGGAATCGATTTTTTAGAGCACCCTTACTACTTATGTGTGCATGTACAGTATAGTAATCAGATTTGTTTTTAATCCTTTTTTAATTTTTTTTTATTGTTTACGCTGACACTTCTACTACTGAACCAGTGCACATAAAATGCGATTAATAAATACCCCTCTGAGGACAGAGTGGTAAATATTAGGGTACCCTTGGGGTCGTAAAAGTCTAAAATTGTATAATTTGAATTTAAGTCTTTAAAATACCTTATAATATATCAGTATCAGTAACATTTCTTTAATATATGACAATGAAAGGTTCTTAATAATGTACTTATTTATTTATATATTTAATCTGGCTTTAAAATGTAAAAAATTTTAAGGGTGTGATTAATGATTACAAAACAAAACTAAAGTACCCGTGCAGCCCTGTCAAAAAGCTATTTGTGTAAGATGGTTGTGTGCAAGTTCAACGATATGTGGCTTCAAAACAATTAGGCATGATTGAATCTGGTGGATGGAAACGTTTTCCCCGACGTCCCGTCGTGGAGGGCAGCATTTGTAAACATTGCGGTGAACGATAGTAAAAAAAAGTCGAAAGAAATCCCGGATAAAAGCATGTCAAATGATGCTAAAATCCCCAAACATCTGCACAATTGAACATAGATTGACTTAAGAAAAATGGCTGTTTGCCAATATTTAGTTCAGAGTTTCAAACTAATATTAGTTTACATTAGAGAGGCTTCTGGTGGTTTCCAATGTGAAAGAGCAGTGAATGAATTCATATACAGTAGTTACAATTCATTCTGGGCCTATGATATACTTTCATGTTTTGTACTTTTTTGTTAGTATGAATGTAAAATTAGTTAAAATTGTATTCATACTGGTCTTAACAAAGTATTTATTAACAATTCTTAAGTTTGACTTGTTGAAACCTGTCTTTATGTGGACTGTGTACTACAGAAAAATAAGCCATGAGATGTCACATACACGATTTGCCTTTATCATTAAAATAAAATCTACGTAAAACCTTTATAAATAAAACAGAAAAAGGTCAAACATATTTAAACACTCTGATAAAAATATGGCTCTTAAAATGCCAGAACAATATGTATGTTTCTTCTTCCAAGGAAAGTATAGTTTGTTTTTTAGTAAAAAAAAACCAAAACACTTCATGAAATATTTCAGTATGTGTATAAGTACTTTTTGAGCACATGCAACAATACTGTGATAATAATAATCGTGACAATTTTGGTCACAATAATCGCAATATAATGTTTTCAAATAGTTGCATTCCGTTGTGTGGGTTTACCTAATGTTCCTGTTGAATACTATGTAATGTCAGAATGAGAAGTAACCGTATGGAGCCTATTTTTATGTGTTGTATTCATTACCAAAGTGAACACTGACAAAATGTTCCTCAGTGTATTTATAACACACATACAACTCTTGAGTGTTTACCCGCCTGATTTGCTATCTCTTTAAAAGCACTCACATATTTTTTTTCCTCGAATGCAACCTCTGTGACCTTGCGTCCGCGCTTTGCTCCGGCGTGTGTTTAAAGAGCATGGCGTCGTGTTTATCTGGCTCCAGATGGCGAACGCTCCTCCTGACACTCAGCCAAGGGTTGTCACCGTGATTCATGGCCCTTTGTGACACCTTGCTGTGGGACGCCTTTTTACTCCTCTTAATCCCTCTCCCGCTTTCTTCCACTCGCTATCCCACGCTCATTCTGTGTGATGAGCCTGTCTTTTGTTGGACAAGGGCCGCACTGATGTCATGCATGGTTGTGGAGTGGACTAGCATGCATGCGCTGATGAATAGTCGTCCTTCAGGATGCCGTTTTGTCATGTGCGCACAAAACAGGACAGGAGAGCAGGGGTAAATGACGATATTCTTTATTTTAACTAAAAGTAATAAGGTTATCCCCATATGTCAGTTACTTTGTAAGTAGGATTCTCTCTAAAAACTTTTTGGTGCAAATGAAGATGAAAGTGCAGTCAGAAAGGTTGATGCTGAGTTTAATTCGACTACCGTATTTTTCGGAGTATAATTCGCACCGGCCGAAAATGCATAATAAAGAAGGAAAAAAACATATAAGTCGCACTGGAGTATAAGTCGCATTTTTTGGGGGAAATTTATTTGATAAAACCCAACACCAAGAATAGACATTTGAAAGGCACTTTAAAATAAATAAAGAATAGTGAACAGGCGGAATAAGTGTACATTATATGAGGCATAAATAACCAACTGAGAACGTGCCTGGTATGTTAATGTAACATATTATGGTAAGAGTCATTCAAATAACTATAACATATAGAACATGCTATACGTTTACCAAACAATCTGTCACTCCTAATCGCTAAATCCAATGAAATATTATGCGTCTAGTCTCTTACGTGAATGAGCTAAATAATATTATTTGATATTTTACGGTAATGTGTTAATAATTTCACACACAAGTCGCTCCTGAGTATAAGTCGCACCTAAACTATGAAAAAAACTGCGACTTATAGTCTGAAAAATACGGTAATCGTAACGTCGTTCTCCAGGAACCTGAAAATTGTCACATCGATGGGAATTACGTTCCGATGCTGCCGGAATAGTCCACTTTCTAAAATGTTGATTCCTATTTACAATGCTCAGTCTGCTGACCGGAGGAGTTAGCTGCCACAGAGGTGGCTAAGGCCTTTTCTACACTAAGCCTAAGGTTATCCAGGGTAAATCCCACCTAACCTTATCCTTGTCCACACACACACACACACACACACACACACACACACACACACACACACACACACACACAATGGTCGTTTAAGACGCCCTCCCCCCTCCCCCCCTCTGTCCGCTGGCACAACGCGACCTAGTACGCTTGCGCGGAAAATGTGCACGTCATAGTCACCTCCAGTGTTGCTTTGTGTGCAAGTTCTTGAAGTAAATGTAACTTATCTGAACAATATCCAGTGTTGTGGTATTCATACTTGCCAACCTTGAGACCTCCGAATTCGGGAGATGGGGGTGGATTTGGTAGTAGCGGGGGATGTATATTGTAGCGTCCCGGAAGAGTTAGTGCTGCAAGGGGTTTTGGGTATTTGTTCTGTTGTGTTATGTTGTGTTACGGTGCAGATGTTCTCCCGAAATGTGTTTGTCATTCTTGTTTGGTGTGGGTTCACAGTGTGGCGCATATTTGTAACAGTGTTAAATTTGTTTATACGGCCACCCTCAGTGTGACCTGTTTGGCTCTTGATCAAGTATGCATTGCATTCACTTGTGTGTGTGAAAAACCGTAGATATTATGTGACCGGGCCGGCACGCTGTTTGTATGTAAGAAAAGCGGACGCTAAAGACAGTGCCTTTAAGGCATGCCCCCAATATTGTTGTCCGGGTGGAAATCGGGAGAAATTCGGGAGAATGCTTGCCCCGGGAGATTTTCGTGAGGGGCACTGAAATTCGGGAGTCTCCCGGGAAAATCGGGAGGGTTGGCAAGTATGGTGGTATTTCAATTAACTGGAATCCAGTGTGCTGTGGGGCCTTATTGTAGTGAATCACACTTGAGCCATCATAAATTAATCAAATCTTTATTGGACACGTGAAAGTACACAATTTGATGAAGACCATTTTACATCAGTCAATCTAGGTATCTAGATATCTGGTCAGGACACTCCTCACTTTTTTGCCTTCACCTTCATTGTCCATTCCTTTTTGGTGACTTTATATACTCTGGACCTAGACGTTGAGTCTGCGACATACATGGCGGACAATAACTGATACAGTCTGCTTTGCCAGTCCAAATGTATTCGATGTTTTCCGTAGTCTTCCCTCGTCGGCCAGGTAATACAAAGCACACGCTATCTTTTTTTTTGATCACATCCACGGGAGCCCGCATTCTCGTTGTCTCTCCTTCGACAAATGGACAAAGTTTTTCGCTAAGTAGAATCACAGCTGACCTGGACATTGGAAAGTTCTCTTGCCGTCTGAGAAGTGTTGTATCCCAAATAGCTGCAATCGCTTTCTCTTAAGGTATTCATGTGTGATTTCCACAAGTGTCTGTACATGTAGAGGAAGGAGAAACACGGGCTTGTCTGGATGACTCGCCTCCATATTTCTAGTGTTTACCTCCAAGTGGAAACAGGTTGTTATGAAGCTGGCTGTGGCGCGTTCTTTCTGACGTCACTTCCTGTCGGGGGCGCTGCCTTTCTGGCGTCACTTTGTATGAGTCCATACAAAGCTAAGAGCCGGAGATTCAAGAAATACACGGTGTACTTACCAGTGGATAAAAATTATCCAAGGAGGGCAACCTTAAACAATGGTTTAGTGTGGCTGAAACGGGGCCAAGGCTTTTTGATTGATTGATTGAGACTTTTATTAGTAGGTTGCACAGTGAAGTACATATTCCGTACAATTGACCAATAAATGGTAACACTCGAATACGTTTTTCAACTTGTTTAAGTCGGGGTCCACTTGAATTGATAAATTTAAATTGATAAAGGCTAAATAATTATTCGTTTAAGGGGTTATCTGGCTTAGTGTAGACATAGCCTAAGCAGCTAACTGTCTACCTCCATACGCTGTGTGAAGCCGCTCCTAAGTCAATAAGCCTCCATTTCGGTAAATTCCGTTTTTAAGTTGTATTATCACTGGAGGACGAGGCTAAACATGTTCCATACAGACAAATTGCGAGCAGGAGCAGGCAAGCTCATAGCTAAACTCAGGAATGTGAAATTTCCGCGAAAACGCAGATATCCGTGTTTTTAAACATTAATTTTTGCGTCAAAATTTCACTTCCCCTTTTTAAAAAAAAATGAAATTGTAATACAAATATGATGCAAAGAAATGTTGGTATTTTAGTTATTGTCCGAATTTGAACAATCCCTGGAAGTGTTAAGATTAAGGCTGCAGCTAACGATTATTTTTCTATCGATTAATCTATAGATTATTTTTTCGATTAATTGGTTAATCTATAGATTATTTTTTCGATTAATCTATAGATTATTTTTCCTTTTACCGATTTTTTTATTTTATTTAAAATGAAGATGAAAAAATAAATGTAGGCCAGCTTTTTCAAAAGGCATGACTTTTATTTACAAAAAAAAAGAAGTATGGCCACTCAGTCAACATTGACAACAACATGACAAAATATTCTGTAACAATGTAAACATTTAAAACTTTTAACATTTAACAAAATTAAAAGTAGCTTATTTGCTTTTTAATGTGCAAATATAAAAGTAAACATCCACTGCAAATCTTAATAGTATAAGCATTTCAAAAGTAAAAGTATTGCTTATTTTGCTTTAAAATGTGCAAAAATAAAGATAAACATCCAATACAAAAAAGTGCAAAACGAAATATTCTGTAACAACAGTGTAAACATTTCAACAAAAGTAAAAGTATTGCTTATTTTGCTTAATAACACAACAATGATAGTATGATTAAAGTGAAAGTTAATTGTTGGTTTGTACATAGTATATGTAACTGTTAATGTTGTAAAAGGTATTTGCACAACTAATTAACGTTAGCGTCTTTGTAAACACTGAACAGGCACGCCAAACGCGCCTCTCAGAGCGAAACAGTGTTTACGTTTATGAATTTACAACGCAGATACAAATGACACATTCATGTTTTTGTGTAATGATGACAACGTATACTCACGCGGACGATTGGCTAGTTGATGGTGATGGCAAGAACACTGTTGGGTGTTTTCTTTTCAAATGTTCGTTCATAGCCGTTGTGCTGCTATGATAGGCCATTTCCGCTCGACACAGTGTGCATACAACAACTGTCAAGTGTTTTGCTTTTTTCGCTGTGCTTATCCCACACTTGAAGGGATGTACCAATGCTGAATGTGGCTTCTGGATTTCACTCAAAAGACCAGACCGTAGTTACTTTTTCCTTTTATTTTCCTTTAGTTTGCAACAGTTTTTCCAATGAAGAAACAGCTTATTTTTTCTTCTTTAGTCTTTTTAGCAGTCTTTAGCAGTGTTAGTAGACTTTAGTTTCTTTAGCTGTCATTAGCTGTCTTTAGTAGCCTTTAGTAGCCTTTAGTAGCCTTTAGCTTCTTTAGTAGGTGAAAAACCTTTAAGGACAAAACACCACAAGATTAACATGCTGTAAAAAATCAATCAATTATCAATCCCATAATTTACAATTATTAATTAGGCTATCAAACTCTTAACCATTAAACAAGTGCAAGAAAATGGACACATCTTTTCCCTTTAAGTTAAAACAGATTTTAAATAAATTGTCTCAACATAAATGCACCAAGATACATATAAAATACATTTAAACCCAGAAACACAATAGATAAATGCAACAGAAAACCCAATATGCAAATACATAAATACCTAACCAATTAACCACCTATTTAGATACATATTTAAAATCCATATTCAATATAAATATATTATTAATTTAGCAGTGAAACACTCAATCTTAAACGCTGTCTACTGGTAGAAAAATGCCCCTTTTTCGATGCCTTCACCAGCAGCCAATGATCCAACACAGTTAAATCTAACACTTTAAATTGAGCGACTTCACCCTCCTGATGAAGCAAACTGCTCCAACATTTATCAAACTAAGCAAAGAATATCAACACTAAACAACAGTTACATAACACACTGTGTGTATTTAGCCTCCAGACTAAGCACGCTACATGCTACATGCCCAATCTCACCAGCGCAACAGGTGCGCCACACCCACGAAGAGAAATATTAAATCTTACATACTTTTGGCACAACTCTTGGTTATCTGTAATGAACTAAACCTTTTTCCACTCCGCGCTGGCGTCTTTTGTACTCATTGATTTGACACAGCGGTCTAATTACCGGGCTCGCGCACCAACAGATGAGACAGGAGCACGCCGCGTTATACCTGCGCGTGAACGTAAACTGATCGGCTCTGATTTTATAAGCCGACTGGCCGAAATAATGCCGAATTATATACATTTCCTGGGGTTGCCTAGGTGAATAGGGATGCGGATGTGCTCTAAGATAAAATATAATTTTATTAAGTGGGGTTTGGCTGGTTGCTAAGCAGCCACGGTTGCGAGCTCGCGCGTCAGCTGACGAGACAGCTGTTCGCCGCTACAACATTATTAGGCCGTTTATTGAAATACTCCCACACTTTTGACGACTTTTGGTGTGCTTTTTTTCCCTCGCTAGCTCGCACCGCTCGCATCATCTGCTTTGCGCTCCGCCATGACGGCAGTGTGACGTAAATATGCGACGCGTCGACGCATAAAAACGACGTCGACGTATTTACGTAACCGATGACGTCGACTATGTCGACGCGTCGTTTCAGCCTTAGTTAAGATACAAGTAAGCTAGAAGCAAGCAAAGTTGCAAGCTAAAAAAGTAATGGACGAACACGGTAAATATAATATGTTCCATACACAGTTTTTAACCTTTTGCCTCAGGAAGTCGGTCTGTCGGTGAAATTTGCTCCATTGTCACTTCCGTTATGTCCTTCCGTCCTGTCTTGCGGTTTTATATTATTGTTTTTATCCATCCATCCATCTTCTTCCGCTTATCCGAGGTCGGGTCGCGGGGGCAGCAGCCTAAGCAGGGAAGCCCAGACTTCCCTCTCCCCAGCCACTTCATCCAGCTCTTCCCGGGGGATCCCAAGGCGTTCCCAGGCCAGCCAGGAGACATAGTCTTCCCAACGTGTCCTGGGTCTTCCCCGTGGCCTCCTAACGGTCGGATGTGTTTAAAATTTTAAGCGCGTGATTTATGACTACAAAACGGAACTTGAGTACTTGTGCAGCACTATCAGAATTTATCGAGCTTGTGTGTGTAGCGTGGTGCTCCAGCAACTTGAGGGTTCCAGGTTCGATTCCAGCTTCCACCATTTTAGTCACAGCCGTTGTGTCCTTTGGTAAGACACTTCACTTTGCTTCTGATGGGTCGTGTGTGGCAGCTTCCGCCATCAGTGTGTAAATGGGTGAATGTGACGTATTATGTAAAAAGCTTTGGATATCATTCCAGGTTTAGTAAAGCGCTACATAAATACAGACGATTTACCATTACCATTTACCATAGATCAGTGGTTCTCAAATGGGGGTACGTGTACCCATGGGGGTACTTGAAGGTATGCCAAGGGGTACGTGAGATTTTTTTTTTAAAATATTCTAAAAATAGCAACTATTCAAAAATCCTTTATAAATATATTTATTGAATAATACTTCAAGAAAATATGAATGTAAGTTCATAAACTGAACATCAAATCAAGTAGGCTATTCCATTCATTACAATGCAACAATGCAATATTCAGTGTTGACAGCTAGATTTTTTGTGGACATATTTATAATTGAATCACTTGTTTATTTTTCAACAAGTTTTTAGTTATTTTTATATCTTTTTTTCCCAAATAATATTTTGCACTGTTATATAATTCAATACATCAGAAACTGATGACATAGTGCTGTATTTTACTTCTTTATCTCTTTTTTTCCAACCAAAAATGCTTTAGGGGGTACTTGAATTAAAAAAATGTTCACAGGGGGTACATCACTGAAAAAAGGTTGAGAACCACTGCCATAGATCATTGTGTTGTGGCGTTTGTATTTGTTGTAACTTTTGCAATCGTGCTATAGCTGAAAGTTGTTGTGTTCTGACTTTATGATATTGTCTTGTGGTGTTGGCATTTGCTGTGACCATTCTCGGCCACTGTAGGTTTTAGGGGTGTCAAATAGAAAATAGTTTTGAATGAATCGCAATTCTTATTTGTAATAATTTTTAATTGATGTAATATATATATATATATATATATATATATATATATATATATATATATATATATATATATATATATATATTTTTTTTTTTTTTCATTTATTTATTATTATTATTTTTTTAAATATTTTCTTTCCAGCCACAATCATATTGTTGATGTAGATGCTCATATCTGCTGTACAGATTTTTTCTTTTTTAGAAAAGAGAAGTACGCGATATTTCTCTTGTTGCCTTATTTGTGTTTGACTTTATTAAGTGTTTGGGGAGAATGTTATTAAACCAAACCAGTTTTCTTTATATAGTAATATACATATCATATTATATATACTATTAATATTGTATAGCAAAAGTATGATAGAAATGTATCACAGCTGTTATCTATTTTATGGAGGAATGTAGTTAATCATAGAACTGGCATGTTATTAAATAGTATTGATTTTGATTGGAGAATCGATTCTGAATCAAATCGTTAGACTAATGGGGATCCGTAATAAAATAAACTAAACTAAACCCCCAAGAATCGAATCAAATTAAATCGTGGTGCCCAAAGATTCACAGCCTTATTAGGTATCCACCATTCTTGTTTTCATGACTGATTGCGGTGGCGCCACAGAACAGGTAGATAGACTTGAGTAACGTTTAACATCTTTATCATTAAAAGTGCCATGGTAGTAAGCAAGGTTACAAGGTCATTGTAAACAAAGGACGAACATAGCAACAGTTAACTGGAAGTCTGATTTTACAAAAATTAATGTGGGTGTTAAAAATCCCTGGCAATGGTCATGGCTGGAAAAAACCTAAGCTGATTCTGTAATCTCCCTATATGTTTACATATTCATTGATTAATCCATCCATTCATTTTCTACCGCTTGTCCCTTTTGGGGTCGCGGGGGGTGCTGGAGCCTAATATTGATACATTTTATATGGCTATATTGGTGATGTTAATTTAGTGTAAATTTGTTGACGGTGGTGGATTTGTCATTATTTTGTCTTTATCTATTAAAAAAAAAAATACAATTCTGTAGTACCGTATTTTTCGGACTATAAGTCGCAGTTTTTTTTCATAGTTTGGCTGGGCTCCAGTGCGACTTATATATGTTTTTTTCCTTCTTTATTATGCATTTTCGGCAGGTGCGACCTATACTCCGCTGCGACTTATACTCCGAAAAATACGGTACATGTATGTGTCAAAAAGACAGGCAAAGGAAGTTGGTAGATAGGAATACATCTAAGGGTAAAATATGATGTAGAAATGCACCCAATTCCAAGAAATGTCTTCTTGATTTTCTAAATGTCCTTTCAGGGTTTGCGGGGTAGCACTTTGTGCTGATAGAAATGTTCCTCTTTTTTTCTCAAAGGGTGCTCACATTCCTGTAAGCTAGCCGCTAAACTACCTTTAAACAACACAATAAAGATGTGCTTAATAAAGTTTTAGAAGTGTAGATGGAACCACATTACAGAAGAAAGCAAGCAGTTATTTACAGGAAATCAACAGATACATTACTAAGAGTTAGAGCAAGAGTGTGGGCTGCTATGTTACTGTCAGGGATGGCGGTATTAACACCACGTTTTTCAGTAATGGGGAGTAATAATGCGTTACTAGACGAAAATAAATACAGCCATTATTTTGAGTTCTAGTCAGCCAATGACAGCAACATTAAGGTTTGTTGTACACCCTGTGCTGGCGACATCCTTACATCAGCCTCACGTCCCACCTGTCTCGACCCTGTGACCACACCCCTGAGCACAGCCACGCACTTTGGGCCCGATTTACTAAGATCCAAATACCACGCGCCAAACAGAGTGTCCAAAAAATAAAATAGGGTGTAATATGTGTGGCTGTGTTGCTCGCCCTGCGTGTGCAAGGGAAAAGTGGTGCAGCTCATCTTATTTAAATGAGGATTTTGCATGGATGCAGGGCTTTTACCACAGAGACACTTGATAATTTTTCGGCACATTCATGTTATCATGCTCCTACCTGTGTACGATGTGTTGAACCAGCAGCATGCATCTATAATCTGTAACACCTTTTCTGAAACGCAATCCTGACAACAGAAACATAAGCACACTGATACCTAATTTTGTGCGCGAGCCTGTGGATCGCATTACCAGCGTCTGATGCAAAAAAATGCACAATGAAAGATGTATTTTCATGTAATAGTAACATTTCCTAAATGACAAAAATTAACATAATAAAAAAAAAAAAACAGCAAACACCAAAACTCTAGGGGTGTAGCGGTACGTGTATTTGTATTGAACCGTTTCGGTACGGGGGTTTCGGTTTGGTTCGGAGGTGTACTGAACGAGTACACATGCTAGCAGCGACCGGGCTAGGACAACATGTAAAAGCCAGAGCTGGAAGACCCTCCTGCCTCGTTAAGATCTCCCGTTTGGGAACACATTGCCTGCGCGATACAACAATGGAGGACGGCATTGTTCAGCAGCATGTCAAACATGTGTTGCACCTTTCCTGCTTCCGGCTCCCAGACCGTAGTCGAGGAGCGCAGGGGAGACACTCCTCCAGGGCCGATGTATTCTCGGGGGCAACACCCTTCACTCTACCCGGCAGTGGGTCTCCACAGCTCCGGACTCCAGGGTAAATGACGAGTCCGGCGATTAGTTGCTAATCGTGGCTTTATTGAGGTCTTGCACACAGCCAATCCAACAAAACACTAGCCACTCCCCGCACTCACGCTACCGCTCCCTCACCTCGCTCGCCCACACACTTACCTCACATGCTGTCACATATTAAAGGGCCACACACACACATACGCTACTCTCATAACACATGCTAACCCATTCGAAGCGTCACCACCGCATTCAAGCAGCCTCTCCTCGGCGAGTCAGGCAGGGCTAAAGCAATAACAAATGTTTTTATAGCAGCAGATATAAGTCCATATTGCATTAAAAACTAGATTTTGACCCACTTCTGTGGTGGAAGAACAATGAGCCCATGTATCCTCTTACTGCCAAGTTAGCCAGGCTGGGGGGGGGAAGAAAAGTTAATCTGAGGCTGAGTTGACTTGAAACTGTTTAATGTTGCACTTTTTATATGTAGAAGAAAAGTTTTGTCATTTTATTTAATCTGAGCAACAACTTGAGGCAGTTTAATGTTGATTAACGTGGACCCCGACTTAAACAAGTTGAAAAACTTATTGGGGTGTTACCATTTAGTGGTCAATTGTACGGAATATGTACTGTACTAAGCAATCTACTAATAAAAGTCTCAATCAATCAATCAAAAAAAGCACTTCATATGTAGAAAGGTTTTGTTAAGAAACCATTCTGAGCCTTATCTTATTTAGTTTTTATTTTATATATGTTGACCACATTAACCCTGGCAATGGACCCTGTGTATATGTATGTTATGCCATTGTTTATTGACTGTGCCTCTCAAAAAAATTGGAATCGAGAATCGTTGGGTGCCGGAATCGAAACGAGGAACCGAAACCGGATTCGGGACCGGAATTGGCCATGTTGGCATTTTTTTCCCAATAACTTGAGTTGATTTATATTGGAAAACCTTGTTACATTGTTTAATGCATCCAGCGGGGCATCACAACAAAATTAGGCATAATAATGTTTTAATTCCCCGACTGTATATATCGGTATCAGTTTATATCGGAATCGGTAATTAAGAGTTGGACAATATCAGAATATCGGCAAAAAAGCCATTATCGGAATTGTAATATTTTTCATTTTAGAGCGGGTTGATTGATTCCATCATAATTCAAAGGACAAAAAACTATTATAAATATAAATATATACAATATAAATTATTATGAAAATGTATAAAAGGATGATGGAAAAATTTACAAAAATGAAAACATTTAACCAAACTCCTCTAACAATAGTTTAAAAAAATTGTGAGGAATCAGAATAGAGCAAGACTATAAGTTATTACTGTAGCTTAAATCATTATGTATAGTGCATGAAACAAGATGGTGAAGTGAGGGAACGCTTCCAATCTGACTCAAATTGACCAGTTAATTTTTATTTTGTCATAAATCAACTGCATTGTAGTTGATGAAGTGTAATGTAAAATGATGGGATTGTACTATTATTAATTCTAGAGCTGGAAAGGTGTTAGATTATCAAACATTAGTTTTTCTTCTGCTTTCTTTTTTGTATGCTCGCTTGAAATTCACAGAAAAGGCCCTAAAATGTTGAGATTGGACACACTCTACCATTTAAAATACTGGGATAGGGGGGACAGTTTAACTTTAATTCAAACAGGGAAGAAGAGAATACATTGGTGAAGCTTCAAATGTTTGTTTTTCTGTATGTATCATGACTCGAGTTGGGTGTCGTTTCAATTTGTACTGCCATATTTATTATTGAAGTCAAAAAGTGCATTATTTTTTTTAACATGCCTCAAAACAGCAGCTTGGAATTTGGGACATGCTCTCCCTGAGAAAGCATGAGGAGGTTGAGGTGGGCGGGGTTGGGGGGGCGGGGTTTGTAGGGGGCAGCGGGGGGTGTGTATATTGTAGCGTCCCGGAAGAGTTAGTGCTGCAAGGGGTTCTGGGTATTTGTTCTGTTGTGTTTATGTTGTGTTACGCTGCGGATGTTCTCCCGAAATGTGTTTGTCATTCTTGTTTGGTGTGGGTTCACAGTGTGGCGTATATTTGTAATCGTGTTAAAGTTGTTTATACGGCCACCCTCAGTGTGACCTGTATGGCTGTTGACCAAGTATGCCTTGCATTCACTCGTGTGTGTGATAAGCCCTAGATATTATGTGACTGGGCCGACACGCAAAGAAAGTGCCTTTAAGGTTTATTGGCGCTCTGTACTTCTCCCTACGTCCGTGTACACAGCGGCGTTTTAAAAAGTCATACATTTTACTTTTTGATACCGATAATTTTGAAACCGATATTACATTTTAAAGCATTTTTCGGCCGATAATATCGGCAGTCCGATATTATCGGACATCCCTAATCCTAACGTTTTGCATTATGCTCAATGAACCACAAAACTTATTTTTCCTCTTTTTGGTGTTTGGGTCACATTTTTGTGTCGCCCCAGTAGTTAACTGCCTGTGACAGCTTCACAGTAATGGTCAGTCATTGTCATGTACTGCCTCCCCCTTGTCAGAGCGCATGCTGCTGATTGCAGAAAGTGATGCTTTAACACACAAACAAGCGCTCTACACTTTTCAATTTTGTTGCAGGTTCGCGCTCCACTTTTCTCGTTTATTTTCCTCTTTGTTCAAACCTTCCTCCACCTTCTATGACTGCCTTTTCCCTGTCTGTGTGATTGAGAGGCTAAACCGGCCCTAATCACTGACTTCATTAGCGATGATTAATACGGGGCAGCAAGGCGTGTGTCCGCATTCATTTATTTGCATGTGCGTAGCGGGTTTTTCTTCGTTTTGGTGCTTCAACGTTTTCCTTTAACCCTACTCCACTTTGAGGCATTTAGGGTCCAGCCATAGCAGCAGCAGCAGCGGTTCAATACTCGGGGTAATGAATGTGTTTAATAAGCGCAGTGGGTCGATGGGTTTAATGAAGATGTGACATAAGATCGGGTCCGCAGAATACTGCTGTAACGAGACTTTAACGAGCGGCCGGGGTTAATGAGGTCAGAAACTGTATTGGTGAGGGGATCCCAGTTATGGTCTGTATGTCTCGGTTTTCATCCCACCCCCAGATCTCATGGCTGACCAGGTAATTGTTTGCGTTTTTGTGCATCGCTCATATGATGCCATTTTGTTTGAATTGTCTCGAAATTTGGCCCGCCGTGTAATTTCATTTGGCCCTTGAGGCAATATCAAATTAAAATTAGAGCTGGCCAGCCGGTATTATACAGCGGCGGTGCCGCTGTAACAGCGCATTCACCGCTAATACTCATACTTGCCAACCCTCCCGATTTTCAATGCCCCTCTCGAAAGTCTCCCGGGGCAACCATTCTCCCGAATCTTTCCCGATTTCCACTCGGACAACAATATTGCCTTAAAGGCACTGCCTTTAGCATCCTCTACAACCTGTCGTCACGTCTGCTTTTCCTCCATACAAACAGCGTGCCGGCCCCTGTCACATGGTATATGCGGCTTCTACACACACATAAGTAAATGCAAGGCATACTTGATCAACAGCCATACAGGTTACACGGAGGGTGGCCGCATAAACAACTTTAACACTGTTACAAATATGCGCCACACTGTAAAACCACACCAAACAAGAATGACAAACACATTTTGGGAGAACATCCGCACCGTAACACAACATAAACACAACAGAACAAATACCCAGAACCCCTTGCAGCACTAACTCTTCCGGGACGCTACAATACACACCCCCCCGCTACCACCAAACCCCGCCCACCTGAGCCCCGACATTAATTAACTAGCATCCCAGAAAAGATGTCAGGTATCTGGCTTGGGCACATCAGATTAGATCAGTGTGTTGCAAACTGAGCAGTAAAAAGGCCTTAATGGTTGATTTATTCATTGTTATTTTATTTTCAAATTTATTAGCCTGTGGAAAAATATATTTACCTCAGAAGGCTGCAAATAGAAAAGAGGCATTCTATATATTTTTTTAATTGTATTTAATATACCATTGATGTTTTTTCTTTTGTTTTTTGAAAGTTGATTTTGCACTATTAAGTTGTATAAGCGTTGCTTGTTCCATATTCAGTGTTAAAGCAAATCAGTGTAGCAAAATGAGCAAAAATTAACGTTTTATTCATGCACTTTCTCTTGGTACTTCAAGGCTTGAATGTTTGATTCATTCATTATTGTTATTTTATTTTCAAATTTATTATTAGCCTGTGGAAAAAGTTTATTTTGATATTTACCTCAGAATGCTGCAAATAGAAAAGAGGCATTAAATTTTTATTTACATTTTATTGCCATTGATATTTTTGAATTATTGTTTGAAACTCGATTTTGCATGTCACTATAAAGTTATATAAGCCTTGCTTGTTCAATATTCAATGCAAAACTTGTTTGGGTCCCTATTAAAGGTTAATTTGTTCAACCTTGGCCCGCGGCTTTGTTCAGTTTTACATTTTGGCCCACTCTGTATTTGAGTTTGACACCCCTGGTCTAGATGAAAGAGTATTTTTGGGTTTGTTGTGTTCGAAATAAATTAGGAATATAAATTGAAGTGCCTGTTTGCCTCTTTTCTGCTATCCTTCAAGAAGGTGCCTGTCACAAAGCAGCGAGAGCTTTTTGTTGAGAATTTATTTGGACTTGATACAAGATATTTGCTGTAATTAGTGAAACATTTTGTAGGGGTATTTTGAAAACATTGTTCAATCAAAGAATCAATCAAATATTTAAATATCGCTTTTTATGCACAAACAAGTTGCAACATCTGTGTTGGCCCTGCGATGAGGTGGCGACTTGTCCAGGGTGTACCCTGCCTTCCGCCCGATTGTAGCTGAGATAGGCTCCAGCGCCCCCCGCGACCCCAAAGGGAATAAGCGGTAGAAAATGGATGGATGGATGGAAGTTGCAACACAAAGTAATTCACACCAGTAAAAAAAAGCCCATTAATGAGTAAAACCGATGGCCTACTCAATGTCAATCAATCAATCAATGTTTATTTATATAGCCCTAAATCACAAGTGTCTCAAAGGGCTGCACAAGCCACAACGACATCCTCAGTACAAAGCCCACATAAGGGCAAGGAAAAACTCACCCCAGTGGGACGTCGATGTGAATGACTATGAGAAACCTTGGAGAGGACCTCATATGTGGGTAACCCCCCCCCTCTAGGGGAGACCGAATGCAATGGATGTCGAGTGGGTCTGGCATAATATTGTGAGAGTCCAGTCCATAGTGGATCCAACATAATAGTAAGAGTCCAGTCCATAGTGGGGCCAGCAGGACACCATCCCGAGCGATTACATTTTTATTTTCTATGAGTTATTTTCAATAAAAAAAGTATATTGCCTAAACCTCTACCACAAATTAATTATTTTGCAATGTGTTTTAAATATTTTACGCATAACAAATATATCATAGAAGTAACCTGCTTGGTTAAACTGTTATTTGTCATCGTAAAACTTGTATCATTCATCAGGACTTTTTAAGTGTAAAAAGAAGTAAATCCTGATGTTATTTTGACTGGTATTGTTTTCTAATGATGTTATAATGTATGATGTACGCAAACGTGATTTCTATGAAGTAAATCCTGTCTATTGCATCAGCTTAACGTGAAACAATAATTTTTAAAACGTAAAACTAAAAAGAATTGACAAATAATACATGAAAAGCGCTATACCAAATGTATTATTATTATTATTATTAATTTAAAATACAAATAAACACAGTATATTAAAATGTAATAAATTGATCATTACTGAATACCTGTTAAAATATTGATTTAGTAAATAAATAAATATATGAATTGCCGGTAATCAAATACAAGTGTATTCACTAAAATAATAATATATTAGAATAGTAACAACAATAAGACATTTGCGTGTTTTTTTCTCTGCTGTAACTATGTAGGATCAACTTATTCCATCACCATGCTGGACTTTTATCCACTGACCTCGATTTGTGCTGTTGTTTTCCAGTTGTCTTATTTGCTAAGTGCTGTTCAGGCTAAGTTGTGCCTGAACAGAAGAAAAAGCAACATTTCTTTTAGGAACTTGGAGACCCCTGAGTTGTTTACCACATGTTTTACTGGCTTTGTAGGTGGGCTCTGCTGAATAGTCCATAATTCATGTGCAGGATTCAAGTAGGCAGAGAGGAAAAAACTTTTTAAAGTTTAAAATGTTTAAAGCTTTACAATGTCCTCATTGTATTTGGTCTTTTCAGTCTTAACATAGTTGGTTTGTCGTTTCTGCAGAGTATCTTTTGCTTAGCAATTGTTCATGTGATTAATTAGTAACTTGACTCTTCTAGTTTGTTCTTACAGGAGGTTTTGGAAAACAGGATCTGAAACCCACAGGCCTTTTTTTTAAAATTTGAAACGTAACTCCTGTGGTCTTTGGTTGGAATTTAGTGATAAAGAAGTAAAAACATTGTACATTGTGTCGTTGCATTGAAATATAGTACTTCTAAAGAGAGCTGAAATGTATTTTTTATATTCACTGTTCTTTATTAAGCGTATCCACAAGCAGTTCTTTGCAGCCAAAAAATAATAAATAAATATGTGGTATCTGTCAGAATAATCACACGGGTAAAAAAATATTTTTGTGACCATCCTGAAGGATTAAAGATACCACATGTTTAAATGCTTTACTGGTTTTGTTTTGCATGTCTTGTGGTTCTAGTGAGTACATTTTCTGGTGTAGTGGACAGCCTGGTTAAAATTTGAATAAAATAGACTTTTAGCTTACGGTACATCTTTGTGATGCCTGATGTGGTCACAGACATATGGTTATAATATTATTGTTTCACATTAAGTCAGAAATAAAACATTTGAAAGTGAAAATGACCCGGCTAGGTTTCTCACAGAATTCACAGGAGTGTTGGATTTATTGGTATTTTTTTTTTTTTTTTTTGCAATTGCAGCCTACCGGTACTCGCGTACATCAATGCGACTAGTGGGAGTGGATTGGGTTTGCTCTGGGGGAGGATTTTTTAAAGCTTGTTATTAAAAATATAACCTTATTGAGGCCAATTGTTAGGTTGTGTTAATGAAGTGGCTTTCTCGCTTGATCAGTTGATGGACTTTGTTGTCGAGTTGGACTTCTTTGAATTCTTTCCCATTGAATCCACACCTCTTGATCCCAAAGTCAATACATATAAGTGGTATTTTGTTGCCTCTTGTTTCGAGATGTAGTCCAGAAACACTTTATTAGCCGCAGAGACACTTCAGAATCCAAATAATTCATCATGATGAGCAGCTAAATATACTTCTATAGTCATATTCTTTACTAGAGGGGTTCTTAACCTTTTTGACCTCGGGGCCCAACTTTTTCACTACAGAGGGGGCTGGGGACCACTCAAATTATAACACTGAATTAGTTATCATAATCTTGATTTGAATCATTTTCAATAATTAAATCTAATTTACTTAGTTTCCAACATTGTCAAACGATATGAGCACAAAGATTATAATTTAGTTAATCCATAAACCTTAGGCGAAGGTCAGACTGATTAGAAAAATAAGTACTAACCAAATATACTGTATAAGAAGGGACACATAAATAAACTGACACTTTTTTTTTTTTTACATACAATTATGTTATGCTCAAATGAATAAACTAAATTATTAATGAATATGTTTCTTAACTGTCAATAGAATTAAAGTGCAAATGAAAATAAAGCTTCACCATTTAGTTTCAGACTTCTTCTGTTTGATATTGTCATTACTGCCACAAGTGGTGGAAAAGTGTATTACAACTGAGTACCGCAGTACCATACAGACCATAGCTGGAAACATATTTTTTGGCGGCCTTCTAGGGGAGCCCTATGGTTAAGAAACACTGCTTTACTAGTGGTTGACTTCAAAGTTTTTTTCATTTCATTACAATTCCTATTGGAAATTATGTCATAATATAAATAATAAATTCCCAGTACCTATGGGAATTGGCACTTAAAGGGAACTACACTTTTTTGGTTCGCAATCATTATGAAAGACATGACGACAGATGGATTTTTTTTCATGCATTCTAGATATTAAATAAATTCGATCAAAAGTCTGCTTACAATGGAGCCTATTGGAGCTGTTCAAATCTGCCTATAGATCCCCTAAAAACATCCAAACACCTTCATTAGGGTTGTATATACATGATGTAGGTATATATCTTTAATGTAGTGACGGGCACACTTATAATAGCATTTATTATTGATGTATTTTGATCATTTTAAGCATACGCGGCGGATTCATTTAAAAAGCGCATAATGACGTTTGCAAAGGATGCAAAATTCCAAAAAAAGTGCAGTTCCCCTTTAACGGAACACATTGTTGGTACTTTTGTCTATGTTCATTTATTAATGTATGTTAATTTGTTTAATAATATTTATAATATTGAATTTTATATTTAAAATGTTCTATATTTATATTTTTAATATAATTGTTTTCATTTAGCAGTGAGCTGATAATGATAGCTGTGCTGTCCATTTCTTATATCTTATTTGCTCACACTTCTGTGTCTCATTTGGAAGTATTATGTGGTAGACTTTGCATGCAGTTGCAATTACAACATATTAGATGGCCGTAGTACAGGGGTCTCAAACTCAATTTACCTGGGGGCCACTGGATGCAGAAACTGGGTGAGGCTGGGCCGCAAGAAAAGATTTCTTAAAAAAGTCTAACATGCACTTTTTAATGAATTCACCTTCTTTGAATGGCTTTCCCGCCCTTGTAACATACTTGCCAACCCTCCCGATTTTTTCCGGGAAACTCACGAATTTCAGTGCCCCTCCTGACAATCTCCCGGGGCAACCATTCTCCCGAATTCCTCCCGATTTTCACCTGGACAACAATAATAAGGGCGTGCCTTTAGCGTCCTCTACAACATGTCGTCGCATCCGCTTTTTCATCATACAAACAGCGTGCCGGACAAGTCACATGTTGTATGAGGCTTCTGCAGACACACGTGACTGCAAGACATACTTGATCAACAGCCATACAGGTCACACTGAGGGTGGCTGTCTAAACAACTTTATCACTGTTACAAATATGCGCCACACTGTGAACACTGTGTTACGGTGCGGATGTTCTCCCGAAATGTGTTTGTCATTCTTGTTTGGTGTGGGTTCACAGTGTGGCGCATATTTGTAACAGTGTAAAAGTTGTTTATATGGCCACCCTCAGTGTGATAAGTATGTCTTGCAGTCGCTTACGTGTGTCTACAGAGGCCAAATACAACATGTGACTGTGCTGGCACGCTGTTTGTACAGGCTGTAGAGGACGCTAAAGGCATTGCCGTCACGGCACGCCCTTAATATTGTCGTCTGGGTGAAAATCGGCAGAAATTCGCGAGAATGGTTGCCCCTGGAGATTTCCGGGAGGGACACTGAAATTCGTGAGTCTCCCGGAAAAATCGGGAGGGTTTAAGAGTATGACGCTGTCAAGCGGCATTCATATAAAACTTCCGGGCCACACTAACATTCAATTTTCATATTAAGGTGCGGGCCACAAAATAACGTCTCGCTGGCCGCAATTGGCCCGCGGGCCGTGTGTTTGAGACCCCTGCCATAGTAGGTAGGGCTGGGCAATATATCGAGTTTGTAAGATATACGATATATTTTTAAACAAGATATGAATTAAGACAATATCGTAATATCGATTTAATTTATTTCATGTTAAAATGACCAAACAACGCTTATTTGTTGCGTTCCTTGATTCTCCCCCGCTCCCCACTCCCTCTCATGGGCTACTAAACCCCTCCCCTTCCTCCTTCCAGGACGTGCTTGCACGTATAAGAACATCCATGATTGGTTGGTTGTTTACTATGATGAGTCACGATTGGTTGAGATCACGGCAAAACATTAGGGACAGGCCAATCAGAGGCAAGATAGGGCGGGTCATGGAATCAGGAAGGGAAATCACAACAGACATCCCAAATGACGACAAGAGAGTCGTAGAAGAGAAGAGGGAATATTCAAGCGGGCGATTTATATATTAAAAAAACTAGTGGAAGATGGCAGAGGGATTCTCTTCCTTAGATTGTTCTTTTCGCAATTTAGACGACTTCCAGGAAACCCACAATGCGACGACTTGGTCACATTTTGGACAAATGTATGCGTCTGGATAAAACATTAATTTGAGTTGTTTACCATGTAAGCCCAAATCAAAACTGTTCTCGAGTTGCCAAGAAATGTTGCCAAAAATGTATGCCGAAGTGAGGAAAATCATAGCCGCACAATTAAGTCAAGTCACTTACTTGGCGCTGACCAGAACCGTACATGTGTGACAGTGTATTTTTTATCTGAGTTAGATAAATTGTTTATTAATGGCACAGCCATGTTATTTATTTTACATATAAATATAATATTTTTCTATTTTATTTATGTTATGTAATTCTGTGCTGCTTAAACAGTTTATTTTCTGTGCTGTTAATACCGATCTTGACTAACTGGGTTAATAAATGTGCCACTGACTGTTTAAAGTCCAATCTTGCTCAAAAATGAATATCTTTATATGTATATTTTCACCCGAAAATATATCGAGCTATATATCGAACATCGAGTTTAAGTAAAAATATATCGAGATATACTTTTTCGTCCATATCGCCCAGCCCTAATAGTGAGTAGTAGTAGTAGAGAGTAGGGCCAACTTGATTTGAGAGTTGATCCCAAACATGGCGCCCTGTAGTCACCTGAGAGAGTTTGACCAATCCTAAATGATTGGTCAAAAGCCCCTCATGTGACTAAAGCAGTGGTTCTTAACCTTGTTGGAGGTACCGAACCCCACCAGTTTCATATGCGCATTCACCGAACCCTTCTTTAGTGAAAAATAAAATGTTTTTTTTTTTTCCAAATTCAAGACAAAGTTATATGTTTTTGGTAACACTTTAGTATGGGGAACATATTCTCAGTAACAAAGACTTAATTTAGAGTTTTTTGGACACGAGGGGAACATATTCTAAGTAACAAAGACTTAATTTAGAGTTATTTGGTTAGGGTTAAAGTTAGAGGGTTAGGGCCAGGGTTAGAGGGTTTCGGGTTATAATAAGGCCATGCCGAATAGGTCATTAATAAGTACTTAATAATGATTAGTTAAGAGCCAATATGTTACTAATTTGCATATTAATAAGCAACTAATTAATGGTGAATATTTTCCCCATACTAAAGTGTTACCATGTTTTTTTACTGGTGCACAAAATGAACCATGCATGAACATCACCTTGTTCAAACAACAAAACCAACACAGTGCATAAACTCACAACAAATTACACACCTGCAAATCAGTCTGACTTCTGCTGTTGTCGTATCCGTAATACGCCGATAGGGAGAAGTTTTTATTTACACGATGAGTCGGGTGTGTTTTGAAAACTCCGCCAAACCCCTGAGCCCGACTCACCGAACCCCTAGTGTTCGATCGAACCCAGGTTAAGAACCACTGGACTAAAGGGCGTCATGTTTGGGACCAACTCTGAGACCAAGTTGGCCATACTGTCTCCATACACTGCTCTGGGCTACTATGTGTTGCCTAGTCAGGGGGCAGGTAGTCTTTGCCGATAAGATGAAAGTCGAGTGTTGTGTTGGGCCCTAAAAAAGTGTTTATACAGTCAGTATTGTACTTATTATACACACCAGCCGTTTGATTGTAACGTGCATCTTAGTGTAGTTTTCATTACCAAATTTGAAGATGTTGAAATCGCCATGTAAAATTGCTAATGTTTATGGCAAACCCTATGTAAATGGACAGCCTTACTGTATTTTTTAGCTCCTTTTTCTTGCTTTGGTGGTATGGAAAATTTTAACATTACTCCATTACACTTGGAGTGGACTGCCTAGTCCATTCCAAGTGCTGCTTGAGTGCTTGTTTCCCCACCAAGTGTCCCCGCCAGTCTGCAACCGGACGTGACGTCACGCGCAACAAAGTTATTGAAATATGGCACCGTTTGATTTAACGTGACTCGACACCCAGTAGTACAGACGGAATTCAGTTGTTGCCTATAAAAGTGCCGAATACGGTACCCATCCTTAGGCATGATGCCACCGTTAATCCCACCAAAAACAACAACAACAAAATAGTTTAAACTCAAAAGAAGATCCACTTTGTAGGGACCACTATAATCATAACATGTTTTCACATGATTTCCCTTTTTGATAAAACAAGTATTTTTTTCATAATTGATTGTTTTACCTTTTCCTTGTTTCTTTGACAGTTCTGCATGATGCATTGATTGTGAGCGTTTTGAATATTTAATGGTGAGTGTAATTAAGTGCTAATTCCAACAAGTTTATTTACTTGTACAGTATTTCTTGCCTTCCCTGTTTCACTCCCTTCTTTGCTGGTGTTTTGTGAGTTCATATGAGTTTATTTGTTCATTTACATTTCACTGTTGTAAGAATAGCGTGTGGTTCCACCTCGTTGCACATTGACTGGGCACAACTGCTGTATATTCATGTGAAAGGTCTAGACATCAAATTGCGTTTTCTTTTCTCACACATGTTTCCTCCCCCTTTAGCATTACTTTTTCAGGGTCGGGGTTGGGAGAAAGTGTGACTTCCTGAAGCTTGTTTCTTTGCTTGCTGTAGCTGGAGTGCAGCACCGTTATGAGATGTTTCATCCAGACAGCCAATCGATTAATGGCGCACTTAGCCATGCTAATTAGCACAATATGTAGAAGTGCAGAAAGCGTCAGGTGACCTCAGGCAACCTCTGGTGCATATCTCACATCTGCAGCGACAAGGCTCAGCCGTCCACAGGAACATAGAAATAAGACTTGCATGAAAACAGATTTTGACAATTCAATTCAGACTTAGGAGTTGGGTCTTACACCTGGAATACACTCTCGCATAGGGATGGACAATAATTGAATTTTAATCACGATTTTGGCTTCTCACGTTCATAAAAAAAAATTATAATAGAAAAAAAGATTAATGGGCCGCACAACGTGCATGCAGGTTCCTGAGCTTGTAACAGTGAAACGGATGAGGAGCGAATGAGTTGGGGGGAAAAAAAGACCACGTCTACTTGACATTTGGGATTTCCCCATGTTTGCTCATTTTTATTTGACACAGTACTGGTATGCCTGATCAATCATCACTAAACTCAACAACAAAAAAATAAGGCATATGATTTCCGTGTTCAGATATCGCGGACGGAATGGCCAATAAAACAGCTGTTAAACCCAGAATTTCAGGGAAATTACCATAAATGTGAATAAAATGCTGCCACTTTAAGAAGAAGGAGCATTAGTTTGGGAAGGTGCATGTATGATACAGCTCATTCATCCACGAAACACTCTCCTGAACTAAACAATGTGGAGACGGCCACTAGAAACAGCGACAAAACTCCAGACTAAAGCTAGCAAGAACAAGCCATACACCCGATCAAGGGTGATGGGTCAAATGCAGAGAATAATTTCGCCACACCTAGTGTGTGTGTGACAATCATTGGTACTTTAACGTTAACTTAACAACAGATCTCATCTGCTTGTGGTTGTGAACGACATCATCGATGCAAGATCGATGCTCAAACAGGACAGCAGTCGCAGTTGCGAGGCTCTTTTTTTAACCGCCTTCGTCTTCAAGCTCGTCAACCTCAGAACAATAGCACACTTTCCCTCCTTCACAATAATATTGCTGTGCACAACATCCGGTCTGACTGCGCGTACAAAATAAAGGTTTAAAAAAAAGTACAAACCCCGTTTCCATATGAGTTGGGAAATTGTGTTAGATGTAAATATAAACGGAATACAATGATTTGCAAATCATTTTCAACCCATATTCAGTTGAATATGCTACAAAGACAACATATTTGATGTTCAAACTGATAAACATTTTTTTGTTTGCAAATAATCATTAACTTTAGAATTTGATGCCAGCAACACGTGACAAAGAAGTTGAGAAAGGTGGTAATAAATACTGATAAAGTTGAGGAATGCTCATCAAACACTTATTTGGAACATCGCACAGGTGAACAGGCAAATTGGGAACAGGTGGGTGCCATGATTGGGTATAAAAGTAGATTCCATGAAATGCTCAGTCATTCACAAAAACAAGGATGGTGCGAGGGTCACCACTTTGTCAACAAATGCATGAGCAAATTGTTGAACAGTTTATGAAAAACCTTTCTCAACCAGCTATTGCAAGGAATTTAGGGATTTCACCATCTACGGTCCGTAATATCATCAAAGGGTTCAGAGAATCTGGAGAAATCACTGCACGTAAGCAGCTAAGCCCGTGACTTTCGATCCCTCAGGCTGTACTGCATCAACAAGCGACATCAGTGTGTAAAGGATATCAACATATGGGCTCAGGAACACTTCAGAAACCCACTGTCAGTAACTACAGTTGGTCGCTACATCTGTAAGTGCAAGTTAAAACTCTCCTATGCAAGGCGAAAACCGTTTATCAACAACACCCAGAAACGCCGTCTGCTTCGCTGGGCCTGAGGTCATCTAAGATGGACTGATGCAAAGTGGAAAAGTGTTCTGTGGTCTGACGAGTCCACATTTCAAATTGTTTTTGGAAACTGTGGACGTCGTGTCCTCAGGACCAAAGAGGAAAAGAACCATCCGGATTGTTATAGGCGCAAAGTTGAAAAGCCAGCATCTGTGATGGTATGGGGGTGTATTAGTGCCCAAGACATGGGTAACTTACACATCTGTGAAGGCGCCATTAATGCTGAAAGGTACATACAGGTTTTGGAGCAACATATGTTGCCATCCAAGCAACGTTACCATGGATACCCCTGCTTATTTCAGCAAGACAATGCCAAGCCACGTGTTACATCAACGTGGCTTCATAGTAAAAGAGTGCGGGTACTAGACTGACCTGCCTGTAGTCCAGACCTGTCTCCCATTGAAAATGTGTGCTGCATTATGAAGCCTAAAATACCACAACGGAGACCCCCGGATTGTTGAATAACTTAAGCTGTACATCAAGCAAGAATGGGAAAGAATTCCACCTGAGAAGCTTAAAAAATGTGTCTCCTCAGTTCCCAAACGTTTACTGAGTGTTGTTAAAAGGAAAGGCCATGTAACACAGTGGTGAACATGCCCTTTCCCAACTACTTTGGCACGTGTTGCAGCCATGAAATTCTAAGTTAATTATTATTTGCAAAAAAAAAAAAATGTTTATGAGTTTGAACATCAAATATGTTGTCTTTGTAGTGCATTCAATTGAATATGAGTTGAAAAAGATTTGCAAATCATTGTATTTTGTTTATATTTACATCTAACACAATTTCACAACTCATAAGGAAACGGGGTTTGCACCTTACTCAAGTATAATGTACTTGAAGTACTTATTTGTACAATGATTATGCTTTGACTTAAAATACTAGTCAAAATTGTCCATAGATATAATGTGAAGATGTTTGCATTTTATTAAAGAACATTTAATCAAATTGTATTTATGACTCAAAAAGTGTAAAAGGTAAAAAAACAGAATTAAAAAAAAATTAAGACAGGAAAACTGAATTTTAGTTTTTCATATTTAATTTTTTATTTAAATGTATTGTTGTCACTATTATTTGTATTACTTGTTTATTCATTACTAATTTATATTCAGGTGTTTTTTTGAATTATATTCAAAGTTGAATTTTGGTGGTGCAATAATAACTCATGTTTTAAAATTTAAAACATTTTTTTTAAACTTGAAAACAAATTTAAGTAATGTATTGTATGAATGGATATATCAGGGGTGCACACACCTTTTCTGCAGGCGAGTTACTTTTCAGTTGACAAAGTTGAGGGGATCTACCTCATTCATATACTGTATATAATTTATATTTATTTATTTATGAAAGAAACGTTCATGTTAACAAGTTAAAGGCCTACTGAAATGCGATTTTCTTATTTAAACGAGCATAGCAGGTCTATTCTATGTGTCATACTTGATCATTTCGCGATATTGCCATATTTTTGCTGAAAGGATTTAGTAGAGAACAACAGTTCGCAACTTTTGTTCGCTGATAAAAAAAGCCTTGCCTGTACCGGAAGTAGCAGACGATTAGCGTGACGTCACAGATTGTGGAGCTCCTCACATCTGCACATTGTTTACAATCATGGCCACCAGCAGCGAGAGCGATTCGGACCGAGAAAGCGACGATTTCCCCATTAATTTGAGCAAGGATGAAAGATTCGTGGATGAGGAAAGTGAGCGTGAAGGACTAGAGGGCAGTGGGAGCGATTCAGATAGGGAAGATGCTGTGAGAGGCGGGTGGGACCTGATATTCAGCTGGGAATGACTAAAACAGTAAATAAACACAAGACATATATATACTCTATTAGCCACAACACAACCAGGCTTATATTTAATATGCCACAAATGAATCCCGCATAACGAACACCTCCCCCCTCCCGTCCATATAACCCGCCAATACAACTCAAACACCTGCACAACACACTCAATCCCACAGCCCAAAGTACCGTTCATCTCCCCAAAGTTCATACAGCACATATATTTCCCCAAAGTCCCCAAAGTTACGTACGTGACATGCACATAGCGGCACGCACGTACGGGCAAGCGATCAAATGTTTGGACGCGTACTCACGGTACCGCGTCTGCGTATCCAACTCAAAGTCCTCCTGGTAAGAGTCTCTGTTGTCCCAGTTCTCCACATGCCAATGGTAAAGATTGACTGTCATCTTTCGGGAATGTAAACAATGAAAAACACCGGCCGTGTTTGTGTTGCTGAAGTCGGCCGCAATACACCGCTTCCCTCCTACAGCTTTCTTCTTTGCTGTCTCCATTGTTCATTGAACAAATTGCAAAAGATTCACCAACACAGATGTCCAGAATACTGTGGAATTTTGCGATGAAAACAGACGACTTAATAGCTGGCCACCATGCTGTCTCAAAATGTCCTCTACAATCCGTGACGTCACGCACTGATGCCATCATACCGAGACGTTTTCAGCAGGATATGTCGCGCGAAATTTAAAATTGCACTTTAGTAAACTATGTGTTGCAATGTTAAGATTTCATCATTGATATATAAACTATCAGACTGCGTGGTCGGTAGTAGTGGGTTTCAGTAGGCCTTTAAAGGTGTTTAATGATTAATGTGATGTTTAGCACATATCGATTAATTTCTTTCATGAAGACAAGATTATAAGTTGGTGTATTACCTGATTCTGATGACTTGCATTGGTTGGAATCAGTAAATAGTGCTGATAACGCCTGCATTTTCAAATGGAGGAGAAAAAAAGTCCTCCTTTCTGTCCAATACCACATTAAAGTGGTTGTTTTTTGTCATACTGACCACGTCCCCACTGCCACATATTTAATGGCAATCTCGGGGAAACCCTACATATATTTGAAATGTTTGCCGTTGCACGCACTCAGTAGAGACATTGATAGATAGCAGTTATCGACAGAACACCAGCTGTCATTTTTTACAAGTAGGGATGTAAGGATATGAAAATTTCATATCAAGGTTACCATTATTTCTGTGGTATATTTGAGTGTGCTCAAAAAGTACTTCTACACACTGAACATTTTTAATGAAGTTTTTTTTTAGAAAAGACACCATTTTGCTTGTTTTGCTTGACTGATAGTGTTTTAGTCTCAGCATTTTATCTGTTTTAATGGCTACGCTTTTATCGTTTAAAATATTGCTTTGTACTGTAGCACTTTGAGAATTACGTATTTAAATGAAAAGTGCGTAACGAATAACATGTATTATCATTTATTATTTCTGGTGGGCATTGCATTGTCCTACTCTTTTCAGTGGCCCTTGAACGCACCGTAAAAACATCTCCGTCTCGTATTCCTTTGAGTAAAAAACACTCTGTTTTAAGAGACCACAGCTTGTAGGTTCTATCAGCACAATTTAATGTCTTAGTTGCTCAGGCAGCAATGTGTTTATATAATTTTAGATTGGGGTATATTGTTTTTGAATGGGGAAATACATACATTTCTCTTGTTTCCATGTCAGCATTTGAGCTAGTGAGCATTGGTCAGTCTGTGAGATTATCAAAGTTCAGTTATTAATCTTGGTTTTTTTCATCATTTTAATTTTAATTTAAATTTAAAACGGGAGTTTTACCGCGGTTATCGTTAATACCGTTTATTAAAACTGACCAAAGGGTTGTGCTCGAGTGAAAAGCCAAAATTAAAAGACGGAGGACACGCATAAAAACATTTAAAGATACGGGTTTTAAAAGAATGTAGGTAAAACAATTTAATAAAATCCTGCATATCAAATATATTATAAAAATAATAGCAATCTATGTCTACTACTGGTTAAATAGCCAAGCAAAAAGGCTGAGTGCATTCTATTTTTTGGGACTTTCGACTGCAAATGCTCGGTCCCATCTGAACTTACATAATACGTCCTTAGCACATTCAGGAGCAGCTGGTCAGCTGACCTGAGTGACTGTAAAGGGGAATACAGATGGACCAAGACCATCTAAAGATGATATAAAAAAAGTATTATTTAAATGAAGTCTGAAAATGACAGGCAGCCAGGGCAGTGCTGATGAAACAGGTGTAATATGCCACGCGATGAGAGGCGCGATCACATTAATTAAATAACGCGTCTTTATTACGCACACGAATGTACAGTATTCATTGACGCTTGGATATTTCTTTTTTGGATAGGGACAAGCGGTAGAAAATGGATGGATGGATGGATTACATTTTTCAATATGAATTGTGGCGGTTATCATTCTCGTCCTTCGAGGAGCAATTGTGTTACACTCGTCCTATGACTGCTGCATTGCATCTGCCTGTAATCAACCACTTCCAAACATACTTAAAGAGGGGAAGTGTGCTGCACCTGTGTAAAAATAGGTGTGTTCACACTTGTCAAATGTGCTGTGCTTGAGGTGCTAAATGGGCCCAGGTGCGGTATGATTAGCTTAGTGTGAGTATGCCCTTATATTAAGAAGCCTATTGCTGAATACTTCAGAAATAAATGCAACTGGCAACAAGTGGACAAAAGCTTATAGTCGTGCCAGGATACGAGTTGGCCTCTGATTTGTTCGGGTTTCATAACAGTTCTTCTATAGAAATAATATAAATATATATGTATAATGTATCATCTCTTCCTGGGTAAAACTTTTATCATACAGGCAATTTGTAAAGTATTGTAACATGTTTGCAAATAACGCCTGAGTCTGAGGGATAATGGTACGTTCCATTTGTACTGGAAAGTAGGAATTTCTGAGTTCCTTGTCGGAATTTCAACTGGAAGTCGGAGCATTCTCACCACCACAAGATACAGTAGCTGCTCTGGGTGTAAACCATGACTTCCGCCTTTATAATATCCATTATTAGCACTTCTGATACGTTTTTGTTGCAGTAAATCATCCATATACTGTATTTTCCGGACCATATGGCGCACCGGATTATAAGGCGCACTGCCGATGAATGGTCTATTTTCGAACTTTTTTAATATGTAAGGCTTGTCTGGCGCATTAAAGGAGTCATATTATTATAATTTTTTTCAAAATAGAAAACACTTCCTTATGTTCTACATAACATGTGATGCGCCGTTTTGTGGGCGGTCTTATTTACGTGGCTCACCTTCGGCAGCGTCTTCTCCCCGTCATCTTTGTTGTAGCGGTGTAGCGTGCAAGGACGAGAGGAGAAGAAGTGTCAAAAGATAGAGCTAACTGTTTTAATGATATTCAGACTTTACTTAAATCAATAACGGAGCAGCATCTCCTCATCCGGAAACAACAAAAACGCCGGAAATGTGTCCCGTGAAAAACCGTCGGACCGGAAATCTCTAATAACTAAAGTTCCTTGGGTGAATCATTTAAACTCACTACACCGGTATGTTTTAGCGCTTCCATGGCGAGTTTACTGACAGATATAAGTAAGAACTTCACACTACTTTATATTAGAAATAGCAACAGCGGAGGATGAATGTCCCATAACATGAAGATGAGAAAAAGAAGAAGCTTATCGACTACGGTGTCGACACGGACTACAAAGGCTGACTTGCACAATTTTTCAGGAATTATGCAGATCCTAAATACAGATCAGCAGGTACCAGAAAGTAAGAAAAGTTGCTTTAGCATAATATTGCGAAACAAAACGTCAGATGATATGTTTTACCTTATATGCACACCATAATAATACTCGTATGTTGAAGCACAGTACAATCCATCAAGCGGTGCGGCTTCATAGCTTACCAAAGTCATACTAAAACATTTTGATAGGTTTTTGAGCGCCGTGTGTAATGTTCTATATTTTCAATGGAACATATAAAATGTTGGTGTTTACTTGAGTCATATTGCCATCATATTGCAGTCTACACATATCTCTTATGTTTGACTGCCATCTACTAGTCACACTTATCATTACACCATGTACCAAATAAAATTGCTTCGAGGTCAGTAAGCAAAACCAGAATTAGTCCGTACATTAGGCGCACTGGGTTATAAGGCGCACTGTCGAGTTTAGAGAAAAAAGAAAGGATTTTAAGTGCGCTTTATAGTCCGGAAAATACGGTACAGTGTATTGTTGGGCGTTTTTACATGGTAACGTCACTGTAGTGTATCCATCCATCCATCCATTTTCTACCGCTTGTGCCTTTCGGGGTCGCGGGGCGTGCTGGAGCCTATTTCAGCTGCATTCGGGCGGAAGGCGGGATACACCCTGGACAAGTCGCCATCTGATCGCAGGGCCAACACAGATACAGACAACATTCACACTCACATTCACACACTAGGGCCCATTTTAGTGTTGCCAATCAACCTAGTGTAAACTACATTTATTTAGTATGGTATATACATCCTACATTGCTAGAAATAGCATTTGTGGTTCCCCTTCATCCACCGTCTTTGAAGGGGGGGGGGGGGGGTGTACTTAGCATGTCTGCCTAGTGGGCCACGCCGATAAGAACAGCTGATAGGCAACACGTCACAGTGCTCAGGTGACCCTTCTGAAGAAGATGTCAGTCGAAACATGTCCGGTAAAAATTCCATCTAATATACCGAAAATATTGTCTGGTTACAAAAAAATTTGAAAAGTAGTATAAGGCATGGCTCGTCATAAACCACCCTTTTGGCTGCAAAATGCGCAATTGAACACTTTTTGTTCTTGGTTTACAGGTGCGGCTTTCTCCAAGTAACTAATTAAAATCTGCAACCTTACTTACTTACTTTTATCCTAACTGTTTACCTCCTCTGAGAGTAACTACCTCTTCATTCTCCCTCCTTCCATCTCCCTTAGCATCTTTCCTATCATCCTAACCAGTGTAATTCGGCTCAGCTAAATTAGCACTCAATTAAAAGGGAATTTGGCGAAAATAAGCCCGACTCTGAGGGCGCCGACTATGGAGGGCGGTGGACGCCAAGGGGCCACCCGGCGGGTTGTCTCGCTGCATCATGTAGTCGAGGACACGGAGGGTAAATTGTGTGTGTGAGTAAAAGCAGCTGATTTGCATTTAGATAAATTGCCGTGGATGTGTGGTCGACATTGAGATGCAGGGGGGCTGCCGTATGGAGCCGGACTCTCACTACCTGCACCACAAGATGTGTGTTTTCTCAACTGTGGTGAAAGGACGGAAATACACAATCCCCAGATTCAGTATGTGCTAAAGCCTTTTATAAGAACACAAAAGTAGTGACTATGGCCATTTTTGAAAATGATTACCACATTTGGCTTTCATCACCTGTAATGAATAAATTAAATATTAAACAGTGTCAGGTCCAGAAGCCCCTCCATTAATTTTTACATTTTACAACCTACTCAAGCCTCCTCAATTTAGATTTTTCTCAAGTGCATACTATAGTTTACTGCCTCTTCCTGCAAAATTTGGCATGGCACAATATCTTAATTTTTGCATCTTTTTAGCACTTAGTAGGGCGCAAATGTCCGCTAAGGCCGGGTTGTTCACTAAGAACCAATGTAAACCAAATGCATGCTTTCTCATGGCCCAAATAGTTCACAGTAGCACTATACATAATCATAATACCAGGGCGTCGAGTGAGGGGCATTTTGTACTCCCTCGTCCCAGGAAGAATGCTTTGCGGAAATCTTTTATTTATAGATCTGTATCTCTCTGGAATAACCTGCCTCAAATACTCACCGGCATTGAAAGTAAACAGGTTTTTAAAAAGAAAGTCATATTTTATCTGAGTCTTTAAATTAGTTTGCTTGTTGATGATTTTGTTTGGTTTTAAATTGTGTAGTTATATTTATATGGTAATTATTATTCTGTGACTGTAAATTGTTTGCTTTTTTCTTATTGATGCTTTCATTTTTTTAATGTATTGTATAGTTATAATTATATGCTTTTACTTGTAATTGTATTGAGTTTGTGGACCACAGGAAGACTAGTGGGTTGTTGTGGCAACCAGCTAATGGGGATCCTTAATAAAAATCAAATCAAGGCCTCTAACATAATGCTAGATAGCTCTCCTAGGTTAGCCGTTATTGTCCATCCATCCATTTTCTACCGCTTGTCCCTTTTGGGGTTGCGGGGGGTGCTGGAGCCTATGTCAGCTGCATTCGGGCGGAAGGCGGTGTACACCCTGGACAAGTCGCCACCTCATCGCAGGGCCAACACAGATACACAGACAACATTCACACTCACATTCACACACGAGGGTCAATTTAGTGTTGCCAATCAACCTATCATCAGGTGCATGTCTGTGGAGGTGGGAGGAAGCCGGAGTACCCGGAGGGAACCCACGCAGTCACGGGGAGAACATGCAAACTCCACACAGAAAGATCCCGAGCCCGGGATTGAACTCAGGACTACTCAGGACCTTCGTATTGTGAGGCACATGCACTAACCCCTGTTCCACCGTGCTGCCTAGTGTCAAAGCCGTTATTGTAATAACTTAAAACTGTAGGAAACAAACTAGTGTGGTTTATAATTCATATTGATGCTGTTCTACTCTAGACCAGCAGGTGGCGGTCAAATGCATTACAAAGTGGTGGACCACTGCCAAACCACTTAGGAATGGAAGCCATGTCTTCTTTCACAATTGAAAAACATTTCCATACAAAATACGTAAGCTCCATTTTTAGCAGCTACTGTAAAGTCAAGGATAACAAAACTGGAGCGAGAAACGGCAACGTATGTGGAAAAGTACTAGCTGTAAACAAGGTAAATGTGACAGTGGATTAGACTTAGACTTAGACAAACTTGGGCGGGCCCCCTTGGAAGGGGGATGGGGGACGCGGTGCGATGCCGAGGTGGGCGCGTGTGACCTCAGGGAACATGCTTTTTTTTTGCCGTACTGTAATATGATGAAGCATATGGAGCACTTGGAGTCACTGTAACCACGTTGGGAGATGAGGAAAAACCGGTGTGTTGTAACAGAAAATATTTGAGAAGCACTGCGATGAGGTGGCGACCAGTGTTGGGACTAATGCGTTACAAAGTTACTGTAACGCCGTTAGTTTTGGCGGTAACTAGTAATCTAATGCGTTATTTTTTATATTCAGTAACTCAGTTACCGTTACTACATGATGCGTTACTGCGTTATTATACGTTATTTTTTATGTAGTATCGGCTAGAAACAGAAGATCTGAGTGTTTTATTGCAGCGCTGCAGTGTCGTCCTTCTGAATCTCTTGTGTCACGCTGTACGTGTGTGTCAGGGTGTGTGAGGGGGGGGGGCGCAATACACTCGTAAACCGTTGGCCAACCAAAAAGTAACCACAGAACACTATACGGTGTAGTGTCTGTGGTTACTTTTTGGTTGGCCAAGGGGACGTGACGTTAGGCTGTCCTCACTCAGGTCCGCACGGACCTGGAGGGGGCGTGCCTTAAATCCGGCTGGAAATCGGGAGAATGGTTGCCTCGGGGAGAGGCACTGAAATTCGGGAGGGTTGGCAAGTATGAGATATTCTCACCTCTTTTGTCAAGCACAAAGAAAAGAACATTTTAGTTAAATGTAAGTTGTGTCTTGGATCAAAGATCCCTTCTACTGCCCAAAACAACAATTCAAATCTGCCTGGTTAGGCTTTGTGTATGTCACGTGTGCCTTCCTTAGGTGAAGCCAGGTTTACAGCTATATTGTTGTTATGCTGTTTGTTACTTATGTATGTTATGTTGCAGCTATTTAAAATAGTTTTGTCAATTTGTTCTGGCCTGAAATAAATTGGCCCTTTGAAGCATATCTTTGTTTTTGTGTGTTGTATGTAGAGCACATTGCTTAGCAGAGTTCAGTGATGCAAATGCATGTCAAGTTAATCAACAGATTGTATCATTCTCCAGTGCAATAACAGTACTGAAATGAAGGCTAAAAGGGCATTAATGGGATCTTCTAAAAAAAAAAAAAGTAACTAAATAGTTACTTTTCACAGTAACGCATTACTTTTTGGTGTAAGTAACTGAGTTACTTTTGAAATAAAGTAACTAGTAACTGTAACTAGTTACGGATTTTCAGTAACCAACCCAACACTGGTGGCGACTTGTCCAAGGTGTACCCTATGTGTCAAAGGCAAGGCCCGCGGCCCGGATGCTAGCTCAAAGCTAGCTCCACAGCCCTGTCTCTTCGTCTGCATGTCAATCAATCAATCAATCAATGTTTATTTATATAGCCCCAAATCACAAGTGTCTCAAAGGGCTGCACAAGCCACAACGACATCCTCGGTTCAGATCCCACATCAGGGCAAGGAAAAACTCAATCCAGTGGGATGACAATGAGAAACTTTGGAGAGGACCGCAGATGTGGGCGACCGGTGCAATGGACGTCGAGTGGATCTAGCATAATATTGTGAAAGTCCAGTCCATAGTGGATCTAACATAATAGTGAGAGTCCAGTCCATAGTGGGTCTAACATAATAGTGAGAGTACAGTCCATAGTGGATCTAACATAATAATGAGAGTCCAGTCCATAGTGGATCTAACATAATAGTGAGAGTCCAGTCCATAGTGGATCTAGCATAACAGTGAGAGTCCAGTCCATAGTGGATCTAACATAATAGTGAGAGTCCAGTCCATAGTGGGTCTAACATAATAGTGAGAGTACAGTCCATAGTGGATCTAACATAATAGTGAGAGTCCAGTCCATAGTGGATCTAACATAATAGTGAGAGTCCAGTCCATAGTGGATCTAACATAATAGTGAGAGTCCAGTCCATAGTGGATCTAACATAATAGTGAGAGTCCAGTCCATAGTAGATCTAGCATAATATTGTGAAAGTCCAGTCCATAGTGGATCTAACATAATAGTGAGAGTCCAGTCCATAGTGGGTCTAACATAATAGTGAGAGTCCAGTCCATAGTGGGTCTAACATAATAGTGAGAGTACAGTCCATAGTGGATCTAACATAATAGTGAGAGTCCAGTCCATAGTGGATCTAACATAATAGTGAGAGTCCAGTCCATAGTGGATCTAACATAATAGTGAGAGTCCAGTCCATAGTGGGGCCAGCAGGGGACCATCCCGAGCGGAGACAGGTCAGCAGCGCAAAGATGTCCCCAACCGATGCACAGGCGAGCGGTCCACTCCGGGTCCCGACTCTGGACAGCCAGCACTTCATCCATGTCCTCTGGTCTCTCCATGCAGACTCCAGTGTGGCAGAGAGCCAGCAATTGTTCTTCGGTGCAACCATGGCCATGGCCAAAATGCTCCCCCCAGCAGATCTAAAAGTTCAAATAAAAGCACAGCAGAAGATACAAGTAAAACAAAAAAGAAAACAATTTAAAATTGGTTTCATCTTTATATAGTCAATAATGTTCTCGATCCAGTGCCGTAGTTGGCAAAAATGCACATTTGAAAGTGGTTGACTGTTGAACAAATACAGGAAAATGCAGAATAAAAAACTAACCAGTTCTAACTTTTGGTTCCTAGCAAAATTGTCAGGTCTTTGGGGCCAGTTAACTGTAAATTAGGCTGACATTTTGTGTGTTTTGGTGTCATGGGAGTAAGAGTTGGGAGAGGCTGCAAGTGATTGACAGCAAGTGCTGACTGTGGGCAGATGGTGCTACACTGGCTGTAAATATGAAGTCAGTGTGACAGGTGAAGGTCAGTTTGTGTGTGTGAGTCCCACAAACGCTTGTAAATCTTGTTTTTGGTCTACTTGTGGGTCTTTGTTGTACCTCACTTTGCTGAGTCGTGAGAAGAGAAAATACACAGTGAAGCTCTTTATTGATACTGTTGATTGATAATCTTGAACTGACGAGCTCTTTATGAAGACACTTAGTACATTTACTATGCATACACAAAATAAAAACTAATTATTGCATGAATTTGTTTGAAATCAGCATTTCCCCCCTTTTTTATTGACCAGTGAACATACCCAGAGGAAGCTATTGGAAACCAGTTTCTTCTTTCATGTACAGTCATTGATAGAGCTATCATTCAAACGAGCGTTGTATGCATGCACAGAATAAGTTAATATTTTTAACGTTTATGATATAATAAAATCTACCTGTTTTGTAAACTTTACAGACGTCCTTGCATGAGTACTCAGCCCATTGGTCTTCTTTTAGTGTTGGCCCTGAAATGAGGTGGCCGCCCGAGTACAGCTGGGATCGGCTCCAGCACCCCTGCTACTATGAGAGGGACAAGCGGTAGAAAATGGATGGATGGATTTTCCTAGAGCAGGGGTCGGCAACCCGCGGCTCCGGAGCCGCATGCGGCTCTTTGATCAGTCTGATGCGGCTCGGCCGCATACTTGCCCGATTTTCCCGGGAGACTTCCGGATTTCAGTGCCTCTTGCAGAAAACTCAGATTTTCACCCTTACATTAATAATAAGGGCGTGCCATGATGGTACAGCATTTAGCGCCCTCTACAATCTGTATAAACAGCGTGCTAACCCAGCCTCTTGTTATATGCATCTTCTGCTTGCACACGTAAGTGACAGCAAGGCATACTTGGTCAACAGCCACACAGGTTACACTGACGGTGGCCATTTAAAATAACTTTAACACTATTACTAATAATGTGCCACACTTTGAACCAAAACCAAACAAGAATGACAAACACATTCCGGGAGAACATCTGCACCTTAACACAACATAAACACAACAGAACAAATACCCAGAATCCCATGCAGCCCTGACTCTTCCGGGCTACATTATACACCCCTGCTACCACCAAACCCCGCCCCCACCCCAACCCTGCTCCCTCACACATCAACCCCCCCTCTCTGCGTCGGTTGAGGTGAAGAGTTAGGGCTGCATGGGATTCTGGGTATTTGTTCTGTTGTGTTTATGTTGTGTTACGGTGCGCATGTTCTCCCGAAATGTGTTTGTCATTCTTGTTTGATGTGGGTTCACAGTGTGGCACATTATTAGTAAGAGTGTTAAAGTTTTTTATACAGCCACCGTCAGTGTAACCTGTGTGGTTGTTGACCAAGTATGCCTTGCTGTCACTTACGTGTGCAAGCAGAAGCCCCATACAACGTGTGGCTGGGCCGGCACGCTGATTTTAGTGGGCGCTAAATGCTGTACCATCACGGCAAGTTCGAGAGAACAGTTGCCTTGACAATCATAGTCTGCCGGAAAAATCGGGAGGGTTGACAAGTATGACGCTGTCACGCGCCATTCATATTAAAACCCGCGGGCCGCACTAACATTCAATTTTCATATTAAGGTGTGGGCCGTGTGTCTGAGACCCTTGGTTTATACATAGCACAAAGCAAGAAAAAAACTTTGTATGCAGTGTTATTTCATTTTAAATTTCAAAATAATTTTGTGGCTCCCATTGTTTTCTTTAATTTGTGAAACTGGTCAAAATGGCTCTTTGACTGGTAAAGGTTGCCGACCCCTGTCCTAGAGGAATAAAACAGTGTGAGGCATCACTCACTGAATACACTCCTTTATTCAAACTGAAAGTCAAAGTAATTGATGTCAGAGACATCAGATGATTGGCAATTACATTATATTGACTAATCACTACAAAGAAACAAACTTGTTATAAAACACACATCAGCTATTGGTCATTATAAAGTACAGCAAACACTAAAACACATCGTACACATACGTAGAAACATGTCAAACAGCCGTATTACACAATCAAAACTATTTTGTATTCACAATGGACTTAAAACTGTAAAAAATATACGTGTGGGTTATGTTAGTCCGTTACACAACAGCAGATAACAGTGGTAGTAGATCACATAAAAAGTATAGTCTGCCTCTCAATAAATAGATATTTCAGTGAGTGAGAAAAACATCCACTGACAAAATTATTAATCATACTTTATTAAGTGAAATAAAATGTCCATATACAACAACAGCATACATAGTTAATCCATTTTCATCCACACCTTTGAAGGAACACCATAACCACAAGAACTAAACGAGCTGTGGTAATGTTATGTTATCCGTAAGAGCCGAGTCAGAGCTTCTGCAAGTGACAGCTATTATTAGCATGTAGCTTTATCTTGCTCTAGCAACAATCCTAAAGCCGAACAAGGTGAAATGACTGCAATCGCTCCTTAGCATATGGGATGCACACACCATTTGGCCAGCAGTTCAATTACTAGAGCGAGTGCATGTAAACAGGGACTTCACATACACATGTGAAAATTGATTTAGGAAACCTTAGTAATTTAGCGCATGGACATGTATTGCCTGTGTATTCTCTTCTTGTACCTGAACCCTCTCCAAGAAGTAATTATGCTCTTTATGCACTTTTTACATATACATTGCATCTCTGCACTCATCTATTGTAATAGATACCATTTATCACAGACAACATTAAAGGCTGAACTATACTCTCACGTCACGTAGCTTGTATAAGCGAAGCTGTCTTGCTTTTCCCTTTGCGTACCCTCCTGCAGACCGTGACGTGCACCTCTCAAAAACACTAGCTTTATGTCAGCGTTGACTCGGGCCGCAGAGCTGTGATTGGTCAGCTTTTGCCGAGGAGGGTCCCTGAGCGGAAGAGAGAAACCATTGAGCTTGAAATGTACAACAATTATGTATGAGACAAAGCATTAGTGCATACTTGCCAACCCTCCCGGATTTTCCCGAAAACCTCCCGGGACAAATTTTCTCCCGAAATTCAGGCGGAGCTGGAGGCCACGCCCCCTCCAGCTCCATGCAGACCTGAGTGACGTGTCGACAGCGGCAAGCCTGTTCTCACGTCGCTTTCCCACAATATAAACAGCTGCCTGCCCAATCACGTTATAACTGTAGAATGATCGAGGGCGAGTTCTGTGGTTTCTTATGTGGGTTTATTGTTAGGCAGTTTCATTAACGTCCTCCCAGCGCGGTAACAACACACAACAACAGCAGTCACATTTTCGTCTACCGTAAAGCAGTTCGTCTGCCGTAAACAGCAATGTTGTGACACTCTTAAACAGGACAATACTGCCATCTACTGTACATGCATATGTGACAATAACATCTAGGGCTTTTAGACTAACTGCTATACTATATGTATATATATAGCTAGAATTCACTGAAAGTCAAGTATTTCATATATATATATATATATATATATATATATATATATATATATATATATATATATATATATATGAAATACTTGACTTGGTGAATTCCAGCTGCAAATATACTCCTCCCCTCTTAACCCCACCCCCCCACCCCCCCCACCCCCACCCCCCACCCCGAAATCGAAGGTCTCAAGGTTGGCAAGTATGCATTAGTGATTGAGCATTTGTGTGCAAACTGATATTGTGACCTTAATATCTTGGTGCGCTCTTAAAATAATTACTGACTGTGTAGTTTTTCAGCTTGTTTTTGCGTCCAGAAGAAGTCACACAAAGTAAGACGCTCTTTTTAAATTTTTTTGCCAATCTTGTGCTAACAGGTTCAATCCCGACACATATTGTTTCTCATGCACAGACGTCTTTTTCTCTCGGACACAACACTTCCTCATTCTCCGTCAATCATCTTTCAGGCACAGTATGTTCCTGAACATGAGAGCTCAGAACATCAATAACACATGAACATAAACATTAACACCAGCAGGTAGGGGTGTAACGGTACGTGTATTTGTATTGAACCGTTTCGATAAGGGGGTTTCGGTTCGGTTCGGAGGTGTACCGAACGAGTACACAGGCTAGCAGCGACCTGGCTAGGACAACATGTAAAAGCCAGAGCTGGAAGACCCTCCTGCCTCGTTAAGATCTCCTGTTTGGGAACACTTTGGCTGCGCGATACAACAATGGAGGACGGAGGTTTGCCGACATTGTTCAGCAGCACGTCAAACATGTGCTGCACCTTTCCTGCTTCCGGCTCCCAGACCGTAGTCGAGGAGCGCAGGGGAGACACTCCTCCAGGGCCGATGTATTCTCGGGGGCAACACCCTTCACTCTACCCGGCAGTGGGTCTCCACAGCTCCGGACTCCAGGGTAAATGACGAGTCCGGCGATTAGTTGCTAATCGTGGCTTTATTGAGGTCTTGCACACAGCCAATCCAACAAAACACTAGCCACTCCCCGCACTCACGCTACCGCTCCCTCACCTCGCTCGCCCACACACTCACCTCACATGCTGTCACATATTAAAGGGCCACACACACACATACGCTACTCTCATAACACATGCTAACCCATTTGAAGCGTCACCAGCGCATTCAAGCAGCCTCTCCTCGGCGAGTCAGGCAGGGCTAAAGCAATAACAAATGTTTTTATAGCAGCAGATATAAGTCCATATTGCATTAAAAACTACATTTTGACCCACTTCTATGGTGGAAGAACAATGAGCCCATATATTCTCTTACTGCCAAGTTAGCCAGGCTGGGGGGGGGGGGAAGAAAGGTTAATCTGAGGCTGAGTTGACTTGAAACGGTTTATTGTTGCACTTTTTATATGTAGAAGAAAAGTTTTGTCATTTTATTTAATCTGAGCAACAACTTGAGGCAGTTTAATGTTGATTAACGTGGACCCCGACTTAAACAAGTTGAAAAACTTATTGGGGTGTTACCATTTAGTGGTCAATTGTACGGAATATGTACTGTACTGTGCAATCTACTAATAAAAGTCTCAATCAATCAATCAAAAAAAGCACTTTATATGTAGAAACGTTTTCTTAAGAAACCATTCTGAGCCTTATCTTATTTAGTTTTTATTTGATGTATGTTGACCACATTAACCCTGGCAATGGACCCTGCGTGTATATGTATGTTATGCCATTGTTTACAAATTTGGTAAATAAATAACCAAAAAATTTACATTTTGTTGTTTTCTTACTGTACCGAAAATGAACCGAACCGTGACCTCTAAACCGAGGTACGTACCAAACCGAAATTTTTGTGTACCGTTACACCCCTACCAGCAGGTAGTTACAATAGTTATTTAACAGTTTTGTTCATTTACAGTTGCATAGCACAATAAGAAGGTCCTGGGTTCGATCCCCCGGCTCGGGGTCCTTTTGTATGGAGTTTGCATGTTCTCCCTGTGACTGCGAGTGTTCCCTCCGGGTACTCCGGCTTCCTCCCAACTCTTAAGGCATGCACCTGGGGATAGGTTGATTGGCAATACTAAATTGGCCCTCTTGTGTGAATGTGAGTGTGAATGTTGTCTGTCTATCTGTGTTGGCTCTGCGATGAGGTGGCGACTTGTCCAGGGTGTACCCTGCCTTTCGCCTGAATGCAGCTGGGATAGGCTCCAACTCCACCCCCTGCCACCACAAGAGGAACAAGCGATAGAAAATGGATGGATGGATGGTTCCAGTGCCAACACTGTCCTTTGTGGCGTATACACAGGGGTTTACAAGTAGGGTTTTCCTTTATGACGTCATGAAAAACAATTCTTTGACCTTTTTTTGTCACAGGTGGCGCTCATAAGCAGCTTCTAGACACACATGTTACTGATAGTTAAAATTATGTTCTATCAGTGATAGAACATCCTTTAAAAGTCAGTTTTGCACAATAAGTGGTAGTTCTGCCGCTATCGATAATTTTAGTACCGTATTTTTCGGACTACAAGTCGCAGTTTTTTTTCATAGTTTGGCCGGGCTCCAGTGCGACTTGTATGTTTTTTTTTCCTTTTTTATTATGCATTTTCGGCAGGTGCGACTTATACTCCAGTGCGACTTATACTCCGAAAAATACGGTAATCTATAGATTAGTTTGTTCGATCGATCGGATGAAACACCCTTTGTAGTCTCAATGCGTATTTTAGTGAAAATAGTTGACAAACAAAAATTATTCTGCTTTCCACAAGATTCATTCTTTTTTTTTAAATTTAAATTGCACTTTTAACAAGTTGCAGCCTTAATAATGGCCCTTTAAATGAATAACTACCTGATGCAACAGATCATTTTGTAAAGGCAGAATTTTGATGCAGCGCTCTATTGTTTGCCTGAGGTATAGTATATGCACAATATATGATTCGTATATATTACCCTACACTAGTGTTATCCCGATACCAATATTTTGGTACCAGTACCAAAATTATTTTGGTACCAGTACCAAAATATTTTGGTACCAGTACCAAAATTATTTTGGTACTTTTCGATACTTTCCTATATAAAGGGGACCACAAAAAATTGCATCATTGGCTTTATTTTAACAAAAAATCTTAAAAGTACATTAAACATATGTTTCTTATTGCAAGTTTGTCCTTAAATAAAATAGAGAACATACAAGACAACTTGTCTTTTATTAGTAAGTAAGCAAACAAAGGCATCTAATTAGTCTGCTGACATATGCAGTAACATATTGTGTCATTTTCCATTCTATTATTTAGTCAGAATTATTAGGGACAAGTGGTTGAAAATGAATTATTAGTTTACTTGTTCATTTACTGTTAATATCTGCTTACTTTCTCTTTTAACATGTTCTATCTGCACTTCTGTTAAAACATAATAATCACTTATTCTTCTGTTGTTTGGATACTTTACATTAGTTTTGGATGATACCACACATTTAGGTATCAATCTGATACCAAGTAATACCAAGTAGGATCATACATTGGTCATATTCAAAGTCCTCACGTGTCCAGGGACATATTTCCTGAGTTTATAAACATAATATAAACATAAAAAAATGAAAGAAGATGTTGTGATGCCAAAAAATATGGACGTAATCATAGTAGTATCGACTAGATACGCTCCCGTACATGGTATCATTACAGTGGATGTTAAGTGTGGATCCACCCATGGCGTTTGTTTACATTTTGACGCCGGTGAGCTACGGTGTGTAGTGAAGCATGTTTAGCTATTCCTCGTCATGCAGGGATAATACTTGTAAGAAACGTACTTTACTTGTCGCCATGGAGGCAAGGATTAGTGATTTAGAAGTACAAACCCCGTTTCCATACGAGTTGGGAAATTGTGTTAGATGTAAATATAAACGAAATACAATGATTTGCAAATCATTTTCAACCCATATTCAGTTGAATATTCTACAAAGACAACATATTTGATGTTCAAACTGATAAAAAAATTTTTTTTTGCAAATAATCATTAACTTTAGAATTTGATGCCAGCAACACGTGACAAAGAAGTTGGGAAAGGTGGCAATAAATACTGATAAAGTTGAGGAATGCTCATCAAACACTTATTTGGAACATCCCACAGGTGAACAGGCAAATTGGGAACAGGTGGGTGCCATGATTGGGTATAAAAGTAGATTCCATGAAATGCTCAGTCATTCACAAACAAGGATGGGGCGAGGGTCACCACTTTGTCAACAAATGCATGAGCAAATTGTTGAACAGTTTAAGAAAAACCTTTCTCAACCAGCTATTGCAAGGAATTTAGGGATTTCACCATCTACGGTCCGTAATATCATCAAAGGGTTCAGAGAATCTGGAGAAATCACTGCACGTAAGCAGCTAAGCCCGTGACCTTCGATCCCTCAGGCTGTACTGCATCAACAAGCGACATCAGTGTGTAAAGGATATCACCACATGGGCTCAGGAACACTTCAGAAACCCACTGTCAGTAACTACAGTTGGTCGCTACATCTGTAAGTGCAAGTTAAAACTCTCCTATGCAAGGCGAAAACCGTTTATCAACAACACCCAGAAACGCCGTCGGCTTCGCTGGGCCTGAGCTCATCTAAGATGGACTGATACAAAGTGGAAAAGTGTTCTGTGGTCTGACGAGTCCACATTTCAAATTGTTTTTGGAAACTGTGGACGTCGTGTCCTCAGGACCAAAGAGGAAAAGAACCATCCGGATTGTTATAGGCGCAAAGTTGAAAAGCCAGCATCTGTGATGGTATGGGGGTGTATTAGTGCCCAAGACATGGGTAACTTACACATCTGTGAAGGCGCCATTAATGCTAAAAGGTACATACAGGTTTTGGAGCAACATATGTTGCCATCCAAGCAACGTTACCATGGACGCCCCTGCTTAATTCAGCAAGACAATGCCAAGCCACGTGTTACATCAACGTGGCTTCATAGTAAAAGAGTGCGGGTACTAGACTGGCCTGCCTGTAGCCCAGACCTGTCTCCCATTGAAAATGTGTAGCGCATTATGAAGCCTAAAATACCACAACGGAGACCCCCGGACTGTTGAACAACTTAAGCTGTACATCAAGCAAGAATGGGAAAGAATTCCACCTGAGAAGCTTAAAAAATGTGTCTCCTCAGTTCCCAAACGTTTACTGAGTGTTGTTAAAAGGAAAGGCCATGTAACACATTGGTGAACATGCCCTTTCCCAACTACTTTGGCACGTGTTGCAGCTATGAAACTCTAAGTTAATTATTATTTGCAAAAAAAAAAAAAAATGTATGAGTTTGAACATCAAATATGTTGTCTTTGTAGTGCATTCAATTGAATATGAGTTGAAAATGATTTGCAAATCATTGTATTCCATTTATATTTACATCTAACACAATTTCCCAACTCATATGGAAACGGGGTTTGTAGCTAAAACACTGCAGACTGTGAATGTACGTTCGCTGCTAGCTAGCTAGCCATGTCTTAAAGCACCTCTTCCTGAGGGCGTTTCAGTGTTAAAACTTCACCTTTATTGTTTGTTTTTAAGCCAAAATGCGTCAAATTGTCTGTTTGTAAGTACTGAATATGCACTGCCGAACATGCTCGTCTGCTCGTAAAACCTGCAATGACACAACGTGACGACGACGGGGTGGGGAGGTATAGTACCGAATATGATTCATTTGTATCGCAGTACTATACTAATACCGGTATACCGCATAACCCTATCCTACACTATGTGGAGGTTCTCGTTGGACTGTGTACTATGTAAGGGAGCTTTGCTGCTGACTGGGGGAATTTAAAGAGTTCTCCTCTGCATGATGGATTCCGCAAGATCAGGTAGCACTTGTGTGTGTGCATGTCTCTTTATTTTACTTCCTCCCGCACCCCTCCCCTTCTCTTTCTGTTTCTCCGTAATAAAGAAGAGTATTTATTTTACCCTCTCTGGCTCTCAGGTCTCTTAAAGGGTGTCAGAGACCGTCACGATATTAGACAGTATGTGTGTGCGTGTATGGAGCAGTGTGTGAGTGTGCACGCTTGCTGTCTGCTTGTCTCATCACCCATCCCAAACGTACAGTTGTGTCTGCTCGCGTGCTAACACAGAGATTGAAAGTTGCTGATTCCGAGCCGCCGGGACTCGTGGAGGAGAGGCCTCTGGCGGTAGTTGATTGAGCTGTGCTGAGCTGAGGTAGAAAAGTTAAGCGGGCGCTCTATTACCTGTCGACGGAGTTTATTAGCCTTGCAGATGCTGCGTGGCAGCGCCTCAGTGCAGTCGAGCAAATAATTATATGACACCGGTCCACCAGGGAGTTAAAAGGCTAAAAAGGTTTGTCCGATTCCTGTAAACAAGACATGCAGGGTTAGACACTTTTTTTTTTCTTATGTGTATGAGCCACCCCTTGAATTGCATTATAGTCAATCCTTCTGACTTGCAGAAGCCACTGTTATTAAACCCATTCCCTTTGTGTATTTTAGTGCTGGGGTTATCTGTTTATTAACGTTAAATGAGACAACTTTAGTGGCAACTCCATGATTTGTTTAGTTTTTTTTTGCCAATGCCAGCAGAGAGCAAATCTGCTTTGAGCTTTTTTTTTTCTTCTTTTTTTTTTGCCGGTGAGTTAGCTCTTCGCACTTATGGGATTGTGGCTGACAGTTGGCACAGTGGATGATTTATGAGTGGCCAGGAGAGTCAGAGATGGATGAGGACAAACAACTTTCATCCAAGTTTTCCGCTGGCGACAAAAGAAAACTGCGTCTTGTTATATGCAGCAGTGTGCCTGCTTATTTTGTAGTTTCCTTCCTAATTCATTCATTCTATCATCCCCGAAAAGTCAGAAGTGGATCAGATGTATTTAATATAGTTCTAACTGAGCTTCACTAGGATGGGTCTTGGTTTTTGGCCCCTATAACCTACCCCCCTTTGGTACCAAGTCCATAAGGGGCGAATTTGTGTCTAAGAATCATCTTCCCAAATTGGTCTTGTGTACAATTTTTGCACAAATCCAAGTAGCCTAATTTCCGGACTTTAGACCACTACTTTTTTCTACGCTTTGAACACTTCGCTCCATACAATGCTGCAGCTATTTTTTATATTTTTCCGGGTTCACAGGCTTCACATGCCGCCAATTAATTGAACCCCCCCCCAGACGATTGCAATTGCCGAACAGGTCATGGTTGGCCAATGAAATTGTTCACATTAAATCACACACACACACACACACACACACACACACACACACACACACACACACACACACACACACACACACACACACACACACAGACATTAGCACTGTGGTGCACTCACAGTTTGAAATCACTAAATTCTTTATCTTTGACAGCAAGGTCGCTACAATAATTAGGAATGGAATATAAAATTCAGTTTCCCTTCTTTATGTTCAGCAAAGAAAGCGGGAAAAGCAATGGGAGCCAGTGTCGACAATGCTGTGGACACTGTTTTAAACCACACATCGCTTGTCCATCAGGGCTGTACGCTTAACTTTTTCACTTGGAGCACCGGTGCTACTAAATATCAATCAATCAATCAATCAATGTTTATTTATATAGCCCTAAATCACAAGTGTCTCAAAGGGCTGCACAAGCCACAACGACATCCTCGGTACAGAGCCCACATAAGGGCAAGGAAAAACTCACCCCAGTGGGACGTCGATGTGAATGACTATGAGAAACCTTGGAGAGGACCGGATATGTGGGTAACCCCCCCCTCTAGGGAGACAGAATGCAATGGATGTCGAGTGGGTCTAACATAATATTGTGAGAGTACAGTCCATAGTGGATCCAGCATAACAGTAAGAGTCCAGTCCACAGTGGGGTCAGCAGGAAACCATCCCGAGCGGAGACGGGTCAGCAGCGCAGAGATGTTCCCAACCGATATACAGGCGAGCGGTCCACCCCGGGTCCCAACCCCGGACAGCCAGCACCCCATCCATGGCCACCGGATCTGTGTGTCTCCCCTTCCACAAGGGATAGGGGGGAGCAGAGGAGAAAAGAAAAGAAACGGCAGATCAACTGGTCTAAAAAGAGGGGGGCTATTCAAAGGCTAGAGTATACAAATGAGTTTTGAGATGGGACTTAAATGTTTCTACTGAGGTAGCATCTCTAACTGTTACCGGGAGGGCATTCCAAAGTACTGGAGCCCGAATAGAAAACGCTCTACAGCCCGCAGACTTTTTTTGGGCTCTGGGAATCACTAATAAGCCGGAGTTCTTTGAACGCAGATTTCTTGCCGGGACATATGGTACAATACAATCGGCAAGATAGGCTGGAGCTAGACCGTGTAGTATTTTCTACGTAAGTAGTAAAACCTTAAAGTCGCATCTTAAGTGCACAGGAAGCCAGTGCAGGTGAGCCAGTATAGGCGTAATATGATCAAACTTTCTTGTTCTTGTCAAAAGTCTAGCAGCCGCATTTTGTACCAATTGTAGTCTTTTAATGCTAGACATAGGGAGACCCGAAAATAATACGTTACAGTAATCGAGACGAGACGTAACGAACGCATGAATAATGATCTCAGCGTCGCTAGTGGACAAAATGGAACGAATTTTAGCGATATTACGGAGATGAAAGAAGGCCGTTTTAGTAACACTCTTAATGTGTGACTCAAAGATAATACCCAGATTCATTACTGAGTCGCTTTGTGTAATTGTTTGGTTGTCAAATGTTAAGGTGGTATTATCAAATAAATGTCGGTGTTTAGCAGGACCGATAATCAGCATTTCCGTTTTCTTGGTGTTGAGTTGCAAGAAGTTAGCGGACATGCATTGTTTAATTTCATTAAGACACGCCTCCAGTTGACTACAATCCGGCGTGTTGGTCAGCTTTAGGGGCATGTAGAGTTGGGTGTCATCAGCATAACAATGAAAGCTAACACCGTATTTGCGTATGATGTCGCCTAGAGGCAACATGTAACTACCGTATTTTCCGCACTATAAGGCGCACCTAAAAACCACAATTTTTCTCAAAAGCTGACAGTGCGCCTAATAACCCGGTGCGCTTTATTACGATTCATTTTCATAAAGTTTCGGTCTCGCAACTTCGGTAAACAGCCGCCATCTTTTTTCCCGGTAGAACAGGAAGCGCTTCTTCTTCTACGCAAGCAACCGCCAAGGAAAGCACCCGCCCCCATAGAACAGGAAGCGCTTCACCCGCCCCCATAGAACAGGAAGCGCTTCACCCGCCCCCGGAAGAAGAAGAAAAAACGCGCGGATATCACCGTACGTTTCATTTCCTGTTTACATCTGTAAAGACCACAAAATGGCTCCTACTAAACGATCCGGGTCATAAAAAGACGCAATCTCTCCATCCGCACACGGATTACTACCGTATTTCACAGCAACTGAACCGCACTGTGGAACGGGAGCACGTACGGTGAATATTCGCTCCACAGGGAATGAGAAGTCATCCTTCACTGTGGTTCTAGCTTGCCATGCTAACTTCCACTCATGGTGATATTCAAAAGGAAGACCTTGCCAAAAGAGACCTTTCCAGCCGGCGTCATCATAAAAGCTAACTCGAAGGGATGGATGGATGAAGAAAAGATGAGCGAGTGGTTAAGGGAAGTTTACGCGAAGCGGCCGGGTGGCTTTTTTCACGCTGCTCCGTCCATGTTGATATATGACTCTATGCGCGCCCACATCACAGATGGTGTCAAAAAACAAGTGAAGCACACAAATACAACACTCGCCGTCATTCCGGGTGGATTAACCAAAGAACTCCAACCGCTGGATATTGGTGTCAACAGGGCATTCAAATCACGACTGCGAACTGCGTGGGAAAAATGGATGACCGAAGGCGAACACACCTTCACTAAGACGGGCAGACAACGCCGGACAACATACGCCAACATCTGCCAGTGGATTGTAAATGCCTGGGCAGATATTTCTGTCACAACTGTGGTCCGAGCTTTCCGGAAGGCAGGATTCACAGAACTGCTGCACAACAACAGCGACACTGAATCCGATGATTTCGAAGAGACGGAGCCCGCCATTTTGGAAGCCACGCTAGCGCAACTTTTCAATTCGGACACCGAAGACGAAGAATTCGAAGGATTTACCGGTACGAATGAAGAATAACTTCAGAAAGTGAGCGCTATGTTTATTTTGTGTGTTGTGTGTTGTGACATTAACGTTCGAGCAACATTACCGGTATGTTGCTATTGCTCTACACCATTTTGAATTTTACTATGTTTGTGATTGCACATTTGTACATTTTGGGACAGAGTTGTTAGAACGCTGGTTTTCAATATATTATTAAAGTTTGACTGAACTATCTGACTGTTTTTTTGACATTCACTTTAGCGCAGCGTTTTTTTGACATTCACTTTAGCGCAGCGTAGGCGCGGCTTTTAGTCCGGGGCGGCTTATTGGTGGACAAAATTATGAAATATGTAATTCATAGAAGGTGCGGCTAATAATCCGGTGCGCCTTATAGTGCGGAAAATACGGTACTAAAGAGTGCAGGGCCAAGAACCGAACCCTGGGGGACTCCGCACGTTACCTTAACATAGTCCGAGGTCACATTGTTATGGGAGACGCACTGCATCCTGTCAGTAAGATAAGAGTTAAACCACGACAAGGCTAAGTCTGACATACCAATACGTGTTTTGATACGCTCTAATAAAATGTTATGATCGACGGTATCGAAAGCAGCGCTAAGATCAAGAAGCAGCAACATAGATGACACATCAGAATCCATCGTTAGCAGTAGATCATTAGTCATTTTTGCAAGGGCTGTCTCCGTAGAGTGATTTGCCCTGAAACCGGATTGAAAAGGTTCACAGAGATTGTTAGATAAATAAAATAGTAGCACAGAAAAAATGTAGGAAAATTATGAATTCTTCTTAATATCACAAATTCATGATTTACACTCAAACAACGTAAATATGTGCACTCATACATCTAAAAAAACAACAACTATTGACCACACCTTCCGACTACAATGACGGATTTGCACAAGGCTCTTCGGGTAAATCTTTACCATAAATAGAAATATCCGTTAAAGTACCGTATTTTTCGGACTATAAGTCGCAGTTTTTTTCATAGTTTGGGGTGCGACTTATGCTCAGGAGCGACTTATGTGTGAAATTATTAACACTTTACCGTAAAATATCAAATAATATTATTTAGCTCATTCACGTAAGAGACTAGACATATAAGATTTCATGGGATTTAGCGATTAGGAGTGACAGATTGTTTGGTAAACGTATAGCATGTTCTATATGTTATAGTTATTTGAATGATTCTTACCATAATATGTTACGTTAACATACCAGGCACGTTCTCAGTTGGTTATTTTATGCGTCATATAACGTACACTTATTCAGCCTGTTCACTATTCTTTATTTATTTTAAATTGCCTTTCAAATGTCTATTTTTGGTGTTGGGTTTTATCAAATAAATTTCCCCCAAAAATGTGCGACTTATATATGTGTTTTCCCTTCTTTATTATGCATTTTCGGCCGGTGCAACTTATACTACGGGAGCGACTTATAGTATGAAAAATACGGTAACTAAATATCTCCATTATGCCTGAAATTAAAATTCTAGGGACTGATGGGGATCCCAAATACACAACAACTGATACCAACAGGTAAGAAAAGTAGGTTTTGCTTAATATAACCCCAATGTGAGAGCTGTTTTGAGTTAAGAATGAAAGACAAATCCTTGAAAATAATATAAAGTAAAATATAATATATAGTCTTCAATCTTCTTTTAAAATATTTAGCTATGCTCAATTCTTTAGCTAACAAAAACAAAATGTGAAATAAAGTGCATGGTTTAAGAGGACATGTTTAAACGTCAGCAGCAACTTGAAAATAATTAACCTTTGACAGTGGTGTTTTTATAGGTAAACATTATTATAAGACATACTCACAAAGATTTTAGCCTGGAACACCAACCTGCCAACTGCTTCATGATGCTGTGTGACAGGTGACAATATTGCCATTGCAGCCTATTACTTTCAGATTGTGTACGTTCATGTCAATGCTTTTTGTGCAAAGTAGTTGTGACTGGGAAGCTCATATAATGTGTCAATTATTTCCAACAGCTTTTTTCTACGGTTGCAACTTCGAACAAATCCTTAGCAATGTGATGTGACACTGTGTAAGTAATATCGCACCACTTATCCTTCCATGTGGAAGACAACGGAAAAACGAAGCTAGCATAGAGCGTTGTGGGTTTGTGCTGCTGGGACCGTTTTAGCGCACAGCTTCACATACTCCTGATAGTGGAATTTGTTTTAAGTTTTAATGTGGTGAAAATACATTTGTTGTCCTTTACTGACCAGTTCCTCCAACTAAGACGTTGTTTCTTCCGTGTTTGATGACTGATTAATGAGCTGAGATAAGGTGAAACAGACACAGTTCTGCAGCGCACACAGAGACATTAGTGACACTTCTGCGTCAATCACTTTTCTATTTGGTTATGGTTTAATTTTGTTTCAAACATGCTACACAGATGTGTGAACATTTTAATGTAATGTAGTTTGATCAACTTTGCAACTTGGAACAAATCCTTAGCAATGTGATGTGACACTGCGTAAGTAACATCGCACCACTATTCCTTCAATGGGGAAGACAACGGAAAAACGAAGCTAGCAGTGAGCGTTGTGGGTTTGTGCTGCTGGGACCGTTTTAGCGCACAGCTGCACATACTCCTTATAGTGGAGTTTGTTTTAAGTTTTAAGGTGATGAAAATACATTTGTTGTCCTTTACTGACCAGTTCCTCCAACTAAGATGTTGTTTCTTCCGTGTTTGATGACTGATTAATGAGCTGAGATAAGGTGAAACCGACACCGTTCTGCAGCGCACACAGAGCCATCAGTGACACTTCTGCGTCAATCACTTTTCCATTTGGTTATGGTTTAATTTTGTTTCAAACATACTATACAGATGTGTGAACATTTTAATGTAATGTAGTTTGATCAACTTTGCAACTTGGAACAAATCCTTAGCAATGTGATGTGACACTGCGTAAGTAATATCGCACCACTATTCCTTCCATGTGGAAGACAACGGAAAAACTAAGCTAGCAGAGAGCGTTGTGGGTTTGTGCTGCTGGGACCGTTTTAGCGCACAGCTTCACATACTCCTTATAGTGGAGTTTGTTTTAATTTTCAAGGTGGTGAAAATACATTTGTTGTCCTTTACTGACCAGTTCCTCCAACTAAGACGTTGTTTCTTCCGTGTTTGATGACTGATTAATGAGCTGAGACCCGGGCTACAGGATAAGGTGAAACAGACACAGTTCTGCAGCTCACACAGAGCCATCAGTGACACTTCTGCGTCAATCACTTTTCTATTTGGTTATGGTTTAATTTTGTTTCAAACATGCTATACAGATGTGTGAACATTTTAATGTAATGTAGTTTGATCAACTTTGCATGTATTTATTTTAGGAGCAAAATGAAGGGTTAAAATCTGTATTCCTACATATGCTCTTTTTTTTTAATACTCCCATGACCTATTTTAAGTTGCAAATGCGAGTAAAATGCTCAAACTGTACATCCCTGTTCATTGCTTTCTTTGGACTCATATTGAGTTAGCGAAACTCGAAAAATGTTGTGAAAAGGCTGAAAAAACACCCAAAAAGCACACAAAGTTGCAATTAGCACAGTAGCTGACGACAGCACTGCTCAGCTAAGCCTGTTCGCAATGGTTGTGCTGCAGGCACACAATGGGTGGATAAAAGGTTCGCACATCGAGGTTTGTACAACAAAGCATATTTCTATTCGGTCTGTGGTTCGTAAATCGAAACGATTGTATAATAAGGGGTAGGGCTGGGCGGTATTTCGGCGTTATGAATTATACCAGTATATTTTAGACAGAGGTATGTTTTTGAGACAATACCGCCATACGGATATATGTAATCCTTAAAGGGGAACATTATCACAATTTCAGAAGGGTTAAAACCATTAAAAATCAGTTCTCAGTGGCTTATTTTATTTTTCGAAGTTTTTTTTCAAAATTTTACTCATCACGCAATATCCCTAAAAAAAGCTTCAAAGTGCCTGATTTTAACCATCGTTATATACACACCCGTCCATTTTCCTGTGACGTCACACAGTGATGCCAATACAAACAAACATGGCGGTTAGAACAGCAAGGTATAGCGACATTAGCTCGGATTCAGACTCGGATTTCAGCGGCTTAAGCGATTCAACAGATTACGAATGTATTGAAACGGATGGTTGTAGTGTGGAGGCAGGTAGCGAAAACGAAATTGAAGAAGAAACTGAAGCTATTGAGCCATATCGGTTTGAACCGTATGCAAGCGAAACCGACGAAAACGACACGACAGCCAGCGACACGGGAGAAAGCGAGGATGAATTCGGCGATCGCCTTCTAACCAACGATTGGTATGTGTTTGTTTGGCATTAAAGGAAACTAACAACTATGAACTAGGTTTACAGCATATGAAATACATTTGGCAACAACATGCACTTTGAGAGTGCAGACAGCCCAGTTTTCATCAATTAATATATTCTGTAGACATACCCTCATCCGCTCTCTTTTCCTGAAAGCTGATCTGTCCTGTCCAGTCCAGTTGGAAATGCATCTTCTTTGAGTGTCGCAGGATATCCACACATACTTGCCATCTCTGTCGTAGCATAGCTTTCGTCGGTAAAGTGTGCGGAACAAACGTCCAATTTCTTGCCACTTTCGCATCTTTGGGCCACTGGTGCAACTTGAATCCGTCCCTGTTCGTGTTGTTACACCCTCCGACAACACACCGACGAGGCATGATGTCTCCAAGGTACGGAAAACAGTCGAAAAAAACGGAAAATAACAGAGCTGATTTGACTCTGTGTTTGTAGTGTGTTTGAGAAAATGGCGGATTGCTTCCCGATGTGATGTCACAACGTGACGTCATCGCTCCGAGAGCGAATAATAGAAAGGCGTTTAATTCGCCAAAATTCACCCATTTAGAGTTCGAAAATCGGTTAAAAAAATATATGGTCTTTTTTCTGCAACATCAAGGTATATATTACATAGGTCTGGTGATAATGTTCCCCTTTAATGTCTTGACGCGAAAATCTCTCTGCCCATTGTGTCTACGCTGGATGCTGTGTCGCGCCTCCTCCATGCACAGAGTGAGACAGAGTAGGAGCTGCGCTCACTTGACCCAAACTCCAGTAAGAGGAGTGTGTGAAACATACCTGCCAACTTTCCCGTTTTTCCCGGTAAATCACGTATTTTGTCCTCCTTTCCCGGCGTCTTGCTGATCCCCTTTTTTCCCCGGAATTTGCTCTCAATGAAAAAATCAATCCACCGCAGTATTACCAGCAAAACTCGGTATCACTGGAGGCAACACGCGTTCATGACAGCAACGTGCATTGCGAGTTGCAATTTACGTGATTCTATTAAATCAACAACGCGAGAGAGATGAATACACTTAACAAACAACGGAGAAGACATTTCTGCCGAAAGCCAAAGTTTGTTTAAATAAATATTTGTATAGTGCAGCTGGGATAGGCTCCAGCACCGTCCGCGATCCCAAAAGGGACAAGCGGTAGAAAATGGATTGATGTTCCGAGCAGCAATGGTATGAAAAAAACAGATTTAAAAATCTGCCAGAAATAATTAATTTGTTATATGAGTTTACCAGTCAGAACTATTCTGCTCAAGAAGCACTGCCACAACAAATGCACTATTTAAAATGATGTTAAGCTGCAGTGGTATTATTGTCACCTGCCACACAGCATCCTGCAGTTGACAAATTGGTGTTACTGGCTTTAATTTTTGAGGGAACAGGAGTCTTATAAAAATGTTGAACTAAAAAACATTTTTTTCAAGTTGCTGCTAATGTTTGAAATGTCCTCTTGAACCGGGTACTTTATTTTACATTTTGTGTTTTTGTTATTAGGTGAGGATTTGAGCATTGCTAAAGGCTTGTTTTAAAGAAGATTGGAGAGTATACTTTACTGTTATATTATTTTCAAGGCTTTTTGATATTTTATATGCCTCTATCAATGCATGCAACTTTAAAATTTCTAGAAATGTACTCATGTTAAGTATTTGTTTCAATGAAACAACTTGACACGCATATTTGGATTTGACTTTGTCAAAAATTACTTTCCGGGAAAAATATCGTAATATGTATCGTATGTCGGTATTCAGCCAAAATATATTGGGATATGCGTTTTGGTCTATATCGCCGAGCCCATAAATCGACGTTCCCCTGTATATTTTTGGCTGTGGCTTTATCAACAAAACCTGTTAATTCAAAAAGTTTGAACATTAATGGAAAAATAATCTTTTCTTGGCACTTGGTACCGGTGGTCTCGTCTTTTACCTGCCACAGGAATCTTGTTCATTACCATTTTGTCAGTTGACAATTAGGATTATGCTAAATCTACTTTTCTGCAGATGGGCATGGGCCAATGTGGTGCAAAGCCAAGATTTATCTTTTCATTTTTGTTAACCATTTTTTTTTGTATCTTAATTTTTTACTGATGCAGAATATTATTATTATCTCGAAAGGTTTTATACAAATTGGGTTAATTTGGCCTTTTTCACCTTGCAGATCACAGAGCTTTCAATGTTTGATTTTACTCTCTCGGTTCAGGGAGCCCAGTCGGCCTCCACAAAAAAAAACATTTCCCACTTTTCCTCTGCCATAAGACCGTGGCTAACCTGGCACGTAGACACACACTTACCCACTCTCACCACCCCTCCCCAAAGCCCCGATTTCCCTGATCAAACCACCAACCTCCACCCTCCCTTCCAATCCACCGTCCAGCCACCTCTGTTGTCTGGACCTGAAGCACGAGTAGGTTCCTTTTGTATAGACTGATAAAGGAGGAAGCGGAGACGAAGGAGGAGGATTAATTTCAGCGCCGACCAGACGACACATCTGCTTTTTGGTGCTGCCGTCTCTCTCTTCCCTCCTGTGGCTTTCCCTTGCCGTCATTCTATTATATTCAATGAGAGCTGAGGATATTGGGCTGAGAAGCAAGGAGAACTCTCAGGAACAAGACACTCCTTCAATCCGCCGGTGTTGTCTTTTGCACTCTTTTTTATGAACCCCCCGCAGTCTTCATTCAACCTGACCTCACTTCTTCTTTACTTCATTTCTTCCTGCATGCATAGACGACCCTTAGGAAGCACAACTAGTCGTGGTTATGGCTCTGATTTTATCCTGCAAATGACCCATAATTGTCTCCACACTGCCATGGCCATGTAGACACAAACTGTTCTTGTTTTTGCTGTGGTTTTAATGCGGATGGTTTGTCCTTTGTGTGTGTCACTTGGACTTCCATGGCCTCTTTCCCTTTGACCGGTTCTTTGTCCTGAAACCAGGGTCATGGTCATTGGTCCATAGCAGGCATTTCAAGAGGTGTGCTTGATACCCTTTCTGCTCTTGTGACAGCTCTCTGGGTCCAAACAGGAAGAGATTAAAGCTTATAGTAATTGTGGTCCTACTTTTTATTTTCTATTACTCCGGCTATTGTTGTTGTCTTTTGGACTTGCTGGGTTGAAATTACCTCAGAGCCAATGGGACCCAAGCCTTACACAAAGAGTACCTTTGCTCTCATAAGGACAGTAAATTAAATTATCTTTTTAAACATGGTCAACATTCATTATTTGTTCTGAAAGTTTTGCAAATTCAATGTAAAATTGCTGTACAAATGAATAGAACATTTAGCTCACAAAAGTGAGTACACTCCTCACATTTAAGCAACTATCTTTCCAAGGGACAATACTATAGACATGAAACATGGTTTCATTTAAGAGTAATCGCTGTACAGCTTGAACGATGTTATAGATTTACTATCCAGTGTTCACTGAAAATAAAACACATACATAGGGATGCAACGATTACTAGTATTAATAATCAACCGAGGTAAACTTCCAGATGGTTAGCATTACCATCTAAGATTTTAATTATCATAAAATCACAATCGATTACTGCACTTTATTAAACTCATGGTAAAACTGATTTATTTCCTAGAGAAGCAGCTAGCGTGCTAATCGCTAGCTGGCTTAAACAGCAGACACATTGTCTTTCCCCATTGTAAACATTATATTCAAATTTAACCCTGTATAAAAACACTTTGATGTATGAGCAATTACGCTATTCAATTGTGAACATTGAACCTGTGCTCTCTTAGGACGGATGGTGGATCTGTAGACATTCATACACAAATGTGAATGGATCAAGTGAAGCAGCAACCCTCATTTTGCCTTTATCGTTAAGGAACACTTCAAATGGGAGAATAAATTAATATTTAAACACTCAAATAATGTTAATATCACTCTTAAGAACCCAAGACAATATTGTTTCTTCTGCCAAGGAAAGTTTGTGTCTATTGTTTATTTATTTAAAAAAGATAAATACTTTTACACACAATATTTCATCGTGTGTGTAAGTACCGTACTTTTTTTTAAATTATATTTTTATACTGTGACATTCCTACAACACAGCCATTATTGTCCGAATAGCTGTTAACACATGTGAGTACCAAGACCATTTGTGTCTTGCCTACAGTCGAGTATGGTAGCGTTGTGGTCTGGGCACTGGCACTCATGCAGCCAGTATTGGGTAGCTGTGGTTCATTGAGAATGAAAAATGAATTACAGCCAGAGGTGGGTAGTAGCGCGCTACATTTACTCCGTTACATCTACTTGAGTAACTTTTGGGATAAATTGTACTTCTAAGAGTAGTTTTAATGCAACAAACTTTTAATTTTACTTGAGTATATTGAGGAAGCACATCGCGGTAAGTAACGTTAGTAGATATTTTGGCTGTCACCGTAGGCTGATGTTAGCTTCCCTGCTATGAATCACTGTCAAATGTACATCGTGTGGGGACATTTATTAATGCACTGCAGCCTCATAGAAAGACACACACACACACACACACACACACACACACACACACACACACACACACACACACACACACACACACACACACACACACACACACACACACACACACACACACACACACACACACACACACACACACACACACACACACACACACACACACGCATGCATAGAAACACCAATCAGAAGTGCACAGTGTGTTCCCAGGTGCAGCCCACACCTATCAGTTTATGGTTTGCAGAAAGGCCAACTTGTTATTTTCCTTTGTAATCTTTGCCTACTGAGCCTATGGTGCTGTTAAGTTATTGTGGCTCAATTTGCCTTAAACATTTTAATGTTAATGTATTATTATTTAATAATTATTATTGTTTTAGTTGCTTAAGAGATATTCCTGGCTCTGAATTTGCTCATTGCTATTTTTATGTTTTTGTGCATTATTTGTTGCTGTCATAATTAAACGAACAGGCTACTCATCAGTTACTCAGTACTTGAGTAGTTTTTTCACAACATTCTTTTTACTTTTACTCAAGTAAATATTTGGGTGACTACTCCTTATTTTTACTTGAGTAATAAATCTCTAAAGTAACAGTACTCTTACTTGAGTACAATTTCTGGCTACTCTACCCACCTCTGATTACAGCCTATACTGTAGCCTTGTGAAGTAGAGTATGATCCCCTTCCTTAGGAAACTGCCCTGTATGACAATATTTTCGACATGATAAGGAGCCCAAAACACATCTCCAAGATGAAGCTGAAGGTGATAGACTGGTCAAGTATGTAATGTCATCATGGAGGAGTGGCAGAGGATTCCAGGAACAACCTGTGCATCTCTGGTGAATTCCATGCCTAGGAGTATTAGGTCAGTGCTAGAAAATAATGGTGCTCACACTAAATATTGACACCGATGACACAGTTTGGACATGTTCACTGTGAGATGTTCTTACATGTGATGCCAGCACAATCCGCACATAACTCTGACCCACCATATGAGAGCGGCTTTTATATTCAAATATGGATGTAGGTCAATAGGGGAAAGCAGAGGCAATGACCTTTAACCCTGATCTTTGTCTAGTGGAAACAGATCTAAAATGTCTCTGATCAGAGGAGACAGGGACTCAGGCCAGCGGGTGCACCTCCCTTGTTTCCTTGGCCTCCTGCCCTCGTCTATTGACATCCTGCAGACCCCTGCTCACACCCCTTTCATCCCAACTCATGCTCAGCATCCCAAGCCTGCTGCACCAATAGGGAATTACTGTAGGGATGAATGTGAGGCCATGAGTTGGAAGGCGGGGGTAGGCCGTCTTGTCTGAAGCTGTCACTTCACGCTGACACGGTGTGAGTCGGAGTGACACTGAGCTCCACCGTAGAGTCTGGGAGCAGTCTGGGCTCTAGAAGTGTGACCTGAATGACCCTCTCCTAGGCCGCTGGGATCGACAGACTGCGGCCTTTTTGTTTATACCGTGTAAATGTGCATGGGAGACGAAACACTTCGCAGCTTGCCGAGCGGCCAGGGGTTGAGGCGAGAAATCAACAACTGTAAATGCTCACATAAGACCAAATACAGGATACTAAAAATGCGTAACGCCACTCATATAGTTCATTCATAGTGGTAATGTGTTCGGACTAAACGGAGCACATTCCAGTCTGGGTATGGCAAGGATAGATGGCTGAGGCAAATATGTGTTGACAAGAAATCAAACGTTCTTTGTGCTGCTTGAGAGAAGAAAAAAAACAAGAAACTCTGGAGGAAAATTACAGACGTTTCTCTGCGCTCACTGCCACAAAATGCAACGTGACCCAGTGTTCCAAATCAAGTTTGAATCAAATGACAAAAATGTGCCATGAGGCTTTAACATGCCATGTTGTGCCATGAAAGCAATTACCACATCCACCGTGGATACAAATGTGATTGTTTACCTAGTGTGTGTGTGACTATCAGTGGTACTTTAACTTTAACTATGTCAAGTATTGGTAAACAAAGGTCATAGATCCCCTTTTAAAACTTTCAGTCAAATTGAAAGTTGCTGATTATTAAAGCATGCAGGATTTGGCTTTATTTTTAGGCGAGGCAATTATAACAAATACCATTCAGTCCACAAATAAGATGATTAGGACTAATCTTGTTAACCAATAAACCATAAAACAGTATCTATCAATGTAATAGAAATTAATGATAAGACCTGTTGTCATTTCACCATGTACTCTACAACAATGTTGTGGATTTTACAACCGTGTACAATTTGGTTGCTATGCTGGAATCTTTTCAACTACCAGGATGCTATTTAAGCACAAGTAAATAACAAGTAAAACTTAATCTGATGACATTCGACAGTGTGTGACATTATATTAAATTATTATTTTTTTAATTTTGCAAATAATAAATTATAGGAATGTCACAATTATTCTTAAAAATTGGTACAGAGTATCTCAGGTGGTTGTTAAAGGTTGAATTAAAAAAACAAATACTAATTATAATATATTCCATAAATACTGATAATTAGGGCTGAGACGATTAATCAACTAAATGGATAAGTTTGATTAGGAAAAAAAAGCCTTACATTTTTTAATGTTTTCTTAGTATTAATAGTTTCATGAGTGTAACTAATACAAATGCACAAAAATCCAGACTGCACAGAGGGTCTGGAACATTAAATATGCGGGCTTAGTTTCTGCACTGTCATTGCAACAGAGCACACATGAGAGCGGTGGCGTGTGAGGTTGTAATATGTGTTGTGGGAAAAAAAAAAGTGTGTATATATATATATATATATATATATATATATTACTGCTCTCATTATTAACTGTATCCACTCGGCATGCATTGCACCGGTCACCCACATCTACGGTCCCTTCCAAGGTTTCTCGTTGTTCCCATTGGGTTGAGTCTTTTCTTGCCCTTGATGTTGTTGTGGCTTGTGCAGCCCTTTGAGACATTTGTGATAAAGGGCTATATAAGTAAACTTTGATTGATTGATTGACATGTTAAAAGTGCAATTTCAATGATGATGTGCATTTATTAGAAAAAAGAATGAAGGTCATGGCAAGCACAAAAATCATTGTTTATATTGAGGATCCATCTTCTACGGCTGATCCCTCTCAGGGTCGTGGGGGTGCACTCAGGTGGTAGGCAGTGCACACCCTGGACAAGTCGCCACCTCATTGCAGGGCCAACACAGACTGACAACATTCACACTCACATTCACACACTATTTTCCCCCAAAATACACATTGAGGCTATAAAGTGTGTTATGTGATTATTCGATTAATAGAACAAACTAACCGATAATAATCGATAGCTGCAGCCCTGCTGATAATTCAAATGCTTGACTATTTATTACAATAACCATACAACTTTCTTCAGCTTCTCTCAAGCTGTTCTTGCTCCAGAATGCTGCAACAGCATGTTGTCCTTAACGTACCCTGCAGCCTCTAGCTTTACAGATACCATGTCGACAAGCACTGTGTGTTGCATGGTTTGTACGGGTGCTTAAAAACCTTGAAAATGCTTGGATTTTAATGTTGTGTTTTCAAGGTTTGAAAAATGCTTGCGTTTTGGGTGAAATGCTTGTAAATGCTTGGAAATGTTCATCATATTTCTCGGCAGTCTGACTCAATAGGGTAATTATAAAATGGAAAAATATAAAAAAAGGTTCCCTAAAAATGAAAGCTACACGCTTGATCTGTTGGCTTTGCATGAGCCCTTACATTAGGTTGTTGTCATGCCAAAGCCGTATGTACGGCTCTGTGTCGCCCCCAAGAGGACAGTGGTGCATCGGTCCATCATGCCGGAAGGTTGTCGTTTTAATGAACATTGGATGGAAAATGACATACACAAACTTTGGATAAAACGTGGACCAAATCCATGCTGCAAAGTATGCAAAAAGGAAATCCAACATGGTTCGATGTATTTTTTGCTCCATTATTTTGTTTGTCTACTTAACTTGTCTGACTACCTCAGTTAAAGCAAACAAGTTGCATTTTGTCGTTTTGGTTAATTGCATTTAATGCTTACATTATTGGACTTGTTTGTACTGTGAAGGTCATGCAATGTATAATTTGTAACCTTTTTCACAACTTAGAGCTGAGTTACCGTATTTTTCGGACTATAAGTTGCAGTTTTTTTCATTGTTTGGGGTGCGATTTATACTCGGGAGCGACTTATGTGTGAAATTATTAACAC
>NC_084580.2:8817500-8905000 GCF_033978685.3 Nerophis lumbriciformis
GTGTGTGTGTGTGCATCCTGGGGCGCTTTTGAAATGACTCCGTCATAGTTCAGTAATGCTTCTAATATAGAGAGTGAAGGACAATGACGGAGTGAAAAGATGCTGAAGACAGAACTGAAACCACCAGGGGGCGACACCTCCAGGGAGATTTAGTCAGGCTGCTTTGTTAAGCAGCAAAATGCCTGCTTTCCCCTCTTGTTCTTTGGCCTTCATCTGGATTTCCCATGCAGTTTCGCTTACAGACTTTGTACAGTTTTTTTTTTTGCAAAGATTTGTAACAGCTGGGTTGCTCTTTTTACAAAGCTCTGTAAGGTTCAATAAAAAGAAAACTTAGACTAGTAGATTTACTGGCTGCACTTTTGATACATTTTCTCTGCTGACTCAATTTTGTTTTCTGTTTTTTCAGTTGGTAAATCAATCGCGAAATCTCAGTTCTTCATCTTGTCAAGACATTTTGGACAATTTTATTCTTGAACTTTGTGGGAACCGATTGTAGAAAGCCTTTTTTGTATACTGTAACATCTGAACAAGATTGGAAAAAAAAACCGAGGTCAAAGCATTCATGCTTCAGCCTGTTTGCTTGTGCCGTCACTTCTATACTTTTTTTAAATTAATTTTTTACTGCAATTTTTCTGGCTTTTGGATGATTTTATTTCCATATTTTGAGTCATTGTGATGTTTTCTATTGTGCAAAGAGGTATCAATATCATTCACATTTTAACCAATACCAGTGCCAAATTGATACTTTTGAAATGGTGCAGGCACTAAACCAGTACTTTAAAAAAAATTGAATTCATATTATATATATATATATATATATATATATATATATATATATATATATATATATATATATATATATATATATTTATTTTACACAATTTTACAACATGCAAGTTGAACAGAATAGTAATCTAAATAATTCAATAATGTAAACAAACTGATAACCAAGCAATACAGTCTACAATATGAAATAAAATCTTACATTTATTGTCATTATTATCACTCACGCACACACATTCTTGTTTTTGTCACATTCTTGAGACCTCTGAAAAATGCCTACCTCTTTAGGACCACCCTTTCTAGATATAGTATATAAAGATTTGTATTTACAACATTAATAATACAAACATACTATGCAAATATAAAAAATCTTGTTGTGAAAAATGAGTTGGAATTTCACAAGAAAAAGGCCACAATTTCGCAAGAAAAACGTAGAATTTTGCCAGTATTATAATAAAAGTCGTAATTTTACTCAACGCAAGTCAACATTTTACAAGAAAACATTTGTGCAATATTATGATAAAAGTTCGAATTTTACTCAAAAACAGTCGCAATTTTACAAGAAAATGTTGGCAATTTTATGAAAAGAGTCGTAATTTTACTCGACAAAAGTCACAATTTATAAGAAAACTTTAAAATGTTGGCAATATTATAATAATAATCAGAATTTTTCTTGGCAAAATTATGACAAAAGTCATAATTTTACAAAAAAAAAATCACTATTTTACAACAACAACAAAAATTGCAATATTGTGATGAAAGTCAAAATTTAATATGACAAATGTCACCATTCAGCATTAAAAAGTAATAATTTTACATAAAAAAGTAATCCTTTTCCGAGAAAATATTGCAATATTACATAAACGGAAAGAATATGAGAAATTCCCCCCAAAATGGATTAGCTCGCTGGAATAAAAAAGACAATATAACATACATCCATAAACGTGGACGCATGTGAAAAAGTGCAATATATTTACCCGTACAGTAATCTATTTATTTATTTATATATATTTATACATGTTTATTTATTTTATATATATATTTATATATTATTTATATTTATATATATATATATTTATTTATTTATTTATATATGCACCTTATTGCTTTTTTATCCTGCACTACCATGAGCTTATGTAACGAAATTTTGTTCTTATCTGTGCTGTAAAGTTCAAATTTGAATGACAATAAAAAGGAAGTCTAAGTCTAAATTATTCCCAATTTTATAAGAAAAAAGTCGACACATTGTGAGAAAAAGTTGCTTTTAGTTAATTGGCTCCAGCACCCCCCACGACCCCAATAGGGACAAGCGGTAGAAATTGGATAGATGGATGTATGGTTTTTAATCTTCATTATTTACTTTAAGTTATTACAGTATGTCTCTATATACATTTTTTTTTAAATTGTTTTAATTAATTTTGGCCAAAGGGGGCGCATTTCACTTTCTTACACACACTTGTTATTACATATGTCGGCCAGAGGGAGAGCACTTAAAATTTTTACACACACTTGTTATTTCATATGTCGACCAGAGGGGGAGCACTTTTAAAACCGACACACAGCCGATTTAAAAAATCCCTCCTTTTTGGGACCACCCTCATTTTGATAGATTTCACCAGCAGGGGTGCAAATGAGACAGGTTTTCCTTATTGGGACCATGATTTATGTCCTAACTTGTTCACCGGTCCTCATGTGGAAGGTACTTTTACACACACACACACACACACACACACACACACACACACACACACACACACACACACACACACACACACACACGATCTGCTTGTGTTGTAATGGTTCTAGTGAATGCACCTCCCTTTTTATGGTGGTGATTGGTGCATAATGAGTGAGGACGTGTTGTTGTTCTGGCAATCGCTACAATGAAATACCTATGGTGCGATGTTGGACATGAGGACTGCTGTTGACGTGTTAAAAGTTGAAAACGAATGTCAGACTTTGTGTCTCTCTGTCGGGATGTTACATTATTACTTAATCTATGGATATGTCTTTTATATGCACACGGATGTCATCAAGTTTTGACTTTTGCAATAATGATGGAGTCTTTGTATTTATTTTTGTTATGAAATGTGGCAGTTATCATGAAGCACTTGTGAGTAGTAAACCTATTACAGTCATTCCATAACAAGTGAGCGTGCATAACCAACCTACCTCTTTGGTGTCACACCAGTGCCAACATTGTCACTAGGGATGTCCGATAATGGCTTTTTGCCGATATCCAATATTCCGATATTGTCCAACTCTTTCATTACCGATACCGATATCAACCGATATATGCAGTCGTGTAATTAACACATTATTATGCCTAATTTAGACAACCAGGTATGGTGAAGATAAGGTACTTTCTAAAAATAATTATGAAATAAGATAAATAAATTAAAAACATTTTCTTGAATAAAAAAGAAAGTAAAACAATATCAAAACAGTTACATAGAAACTAGTAATTAATGAAAATTAGTCAAATTAACTGTTCATCATCATGTGTGCTTACGGACTATATCCCTTGCAGACTGTATTGATATATATTGATATATAATGTAGGAACCAGAATATTAATAACAGAAAGAAACAACCCTTTTGTATGAATGAGTGTGGGGGAGGGATGTTAAAAAAAAACAAAAAACGATGCCGATAATAAAAAAAACGATACCGATAATTTCCGATATTACATTTTAACGCATTTATCGACATCTCTAATTGTCACGTATAAAAAAACACATTCTTTGTGTTTACAGACTCACTTTGGCTCGCGCTAAATAATTTTACACTCGCACGGCCTCTCTGTTTGATTGATTGATCGATTGAAACTTTTATTAGTAGATTGCACAGTACAGTACATATTGCGTACAATTGACCACTAAATGGTAACACCCCAATAAGTTTTTCAACTTGTTTGAGTCGGGGTCCACGTTAATCAATTCATGGTACATATATACACTATCAGCATAATACAGTCATCATGCAAGTTAATCATCAGAGTATATACATTGAATTATTTACAATCTGGATGTGGAGGGGATTGGGGGGTTAGTTTATCAGCATATTTCAGTCATCATACAAGTTTATCATCTGAGAAATGGACATTGTAACAGTGTAGGTCTCACTTCGTAGGATATGTACAGCGAGCAGTGAACATAGTGAGCTCAGAAAGCATAAGAACAATACATTTGATTATTTACAATCCTTGGAGGTGGGATGTGGTGGGGGGAGGTAGTTAGTCAAGGGTTGTAGCTGCCTGGAGGTGTTCTTTTAGTGCGGTTTTGAAGGAGGATAGAGATGCACTTTCTTTTACACCTGTTGGGAGTGCATTCCATATTGATGTGGCATAGAAGGAGAATGAGTTAAGACCTTTGTTCGATCGGAATCTGGGTTTGACGTGGTTTGTGGAGCTCCTCCTGGTGTTGTGGTTATGGCGGTCATTTACGTTCTGGAAGTAGTTTGACATGTACTTCGGTATCAGGGAGGTGTAGCGAATTTTATAGATTAGACTCAGTGCAAGTTGTTTTACTCTGTCCTCCACCCTGAGCCAGCCCACTTTGGAGAAGTGGGTAGGAGTGAGGTGTGATGTGTCTTTTTCTTTTTTCTACGAGCGTGGTGTTCAACCTTTTTGGCACTGAGGGGCGGGTACTGAATACACGACCCAGCAATTCCCCTTCTTTTTGATTGGTCACTTTGCGTACTGTCTCCTTGTCAGAACCAATCCGAGGCAGAGATGAAAAGCCTTGTATACTTCGACATCGGTTACCTATGGGTAGCAATGTTTAAAGGCCTACTAAAACCCACTACTACCGACCACACAGTCTGATAGTTTATACATCAATGATGAAATCTTAACATTGCAACACATGCCAATACGGCCGGGTTAGCTTACTAAAGTGCAATTTTAAATTTTGCGCGAAATATCCTGCTGAAAACGTCTCGGTATGATGACGCCAGCGCGTGACGTCACGGATTGTAGAGGACATTTTGGGACAGCATGGTGGCCAGCTATTAAGTCGTCTGTTTTCATCGCAAAATTCCACAGTATTCTGGACATCTGTGTTGGTGAATCTTTTGCAATTTGTTCAATGAACAATGGAGACAGCAAAGAAGAAAGCTGTAGGTGGGAAGCGGTGTATTGCGGCAGGTGTTGTGCCGGATAACGCACCCCCGCCGTAGAATGCACCCCCTGACTGGTGTGCCGGATAACACAGCCGGTGTTTCATTGTTTACATTCCCGAAAGATGACAGTCAAGCTTTACCATTGGCCTGTGGAGAACTGGGACAACAGAGACTCTTACCAGGACGACTTTGAGTTGGATACGCAGACGCGGTACCGTGAGTACGCATGCACCTGCGGCTTCCAAACATTTGATCGCTTGCCCGTACGTGCGTGCCGCTATGTGCATGTCACGTACGTAACTTTGGGGACTTTGGGGAAATATATGTGCTGTATGAACTTTGGGGAGGTGAACGGTACTTTGGGATGTGGGATTGAGTGTGTTGTGCAAGTGTTTGAGTTGTATTGGGGGGTTATATGGACGGGAGGGGGGAGGTGTTTGTTATGCGGGATTAATTTGTGGCATATTAAATATAAGGCTGGTTGTGTTGTGGCTAATAGAGTATATATATGTCTTGTGTTTATTTACTGTTTTAGTCATTCCCAGCTGAATATCAGGTCCCACCCGCCTCTCACAGCATCTTCCCTATCTGAATCGCTCCCACTGCCCTCTAGTCCTTCACTCTCACTTTCCTCATCCATGAATCTTTCATCCTCGCTCAAATTAATGGGGAAATCGTCGCTTTCTCGGTCCGAATCGCTCTCGCTGCTGGTGGCCATGATTGTAAACAATGTGCAGATGTGAGGAGCTCCACAACCTGTGACGTCACGTGCACATCGTCTGCTACTTCTGGTACAGGAAAGGCTTTTTTATCAGCGACCAAATGTTGCGAACTTTATCGTCGATGTTCTCTACTAAATCCTTTCAGCAAAAATATGGCAATATCGCGAAATGATCAAGTATGACACATAGAATGGACCTGCTATCTCCGTTTGAATAAGAAAATCGCAAATTTAGTCGGCCTTTAATTGTACTGTCCCTGTCAAAAAAAAAATACTGAGAATGTTTTGTATTTGATCAACAATATTTTGTAGCAGCCTTCAATGTTGGGCTGACATTGTTTATATGTTTGCTCCTCAATTTACCACATTTTCTGCTGAGTGGATGATGTGGACGCCCAATTTTTACAAAAATCCTCCCTCCATGATGACCTGCCTTATTCTGCCTCAGAATGGCTCCGACTTGGAGACAGCAGGCATTCAAAGTGACCAATCAGAAAGGAGGGAAGTTGGTGGGTCGTGTATTCAATGCCTGCTCCTCAGTGGCAAAAGGGTGAAACGTTGCTTGCGTAGAGAAAGGCATTGCAAGCGCAAACCGTCCACGAGTGCACAGAAAGGTGGTGTTATTGCAAATTTAGTCTGCATGCAAAATTAGTCAGAGCATGAGTGGAATGAGTCTGTGCACGCAAAGTGTGTTTCTTTTTATGCACGAGGATCTTTGCACTGTTCTGACGCCATACATGTTTTCCAATCGGGCCGAGGGGCGGGGGACAATCATACTTGCCAACCCTCTCGAATTTTCCGGGAGACTCCCGAATTTCAGTGCCTCTCCCGAAAATCTCCCGGGACAACCATTCTCCCGAATTTCTCCCGATTTTCAGCCGGACAACAGGCACGCCCCCTCCATGTCCATGCGGACCTGAGTGAGGACAGCCTGTCGTCACGTCCGCTTTTTCTCCATATAAACAGCGTGCCGGCCCAGTCACGTCATAACATCTACGGCTTTTGGAGAGTGCACAACTGCACACACAACAAGAAGGAGACGAAGCAGAACAACGAAGAAGAGACAGTAATGGCAACGGCGAGTGACAGAGAATAGAACGAGGATGGACTATTCAACCCTGAACTCACTCCTCTCCTGCAAATTAAATTTCACAGATGGTGCCCATACCTATGCTCCTTCAAAGGCTGTGCTACTGGCTGCAAAGCATTGCACTTTCAAATGCAACAATGAGTAGAGGAGTGTTATGTGTGTGTATATGTGTAAATAAATGAACACTGAAATTCAAGTATTTCTTTTATTTATATATATATATATATATATATATATATATATATATATATATATATATATATATATATATATATATATATATATATATATATAAAATAATATAAATATATATATAGCTAGAATTCACTGAAAGTCAAGTATTTCTTGCATTTATATATATATATATATATATATATATATATATATATATATATATATATATATATATATATATATATATTAAATAAATAAATAAATAAAATATATATATAAAATAATAAAAATATATATATAGCTAGAATTCACTGAAAGTCAAGTATTTCTTGCATTTATATATATATATATATATATATATATAAGAAATACTTGAATTTCAGTGAATTCTAGCTATAAATATACTCCTCCCCCCCTTAATCCTACCCCCCGGCCCCGCCCCAATCTCCCGAATTCGGAGGTCTCAAGGTTGGCAAGTATGGGGACAATGCGAACTTCAACGCAATTTAGAACACTCACATCTTAGATGGGAAGTGGACTAAAGCGTGGTACGACTGGCCTAGCTAGTACACCCTAAGTATTATGTATACCGAGATATAACTAAAATAAGGCAAGGAACCGCACGTTTATTTATAGAGCACAATTTTTACTCAAGGCAATTCAAAGTGCTTAACAGAAAATTACCAGAAGGCAGAAGTAAAAATTAGATAATCATAATTCAAATTACTGTATTTTTCGGACCATAGGGCGCACTGGATTATAAGGCGCACTGTCGATGAGTGGGTCTATTCCGGTCTTTTTTCATACAAAAGGCGCTCCGGATCATTAGGTGCATTAAAGGGGTCATATTATGATTTTTTTCTAAATTTAAAACACTATCTTGTGGTCCACATAACATGTGATGGTGGTTCTTTGGTGAAAGTGTTGCATACATTATGTTTTACAGACCCTTTTCAAGTAGCTTTCTGAGTGTCTCTTCAGGACGCGCCGTTTTGTGGGCGGTCTTACCTACGTGGCTCACCTTCGAAAGCGTCTTCTCCCCGTCATCTTTGTTGTAGCGGTGTAGCGTGCAAGGACGGGAGTCGAAGATGTCATGTCTTTTGATCATGTTTTTGTTTGGCCAAGTGCTGTTTGGTTTTTAGACTCTTTTTGGTTCCTGCTTTTTCAGTCCCTTGTTTTGTCACCATAGCAACCATTAGTTTCACCTGTTCCACGTTTGGACTCACACACCTGACACTAATCAAGACACTATTATTTAAGCTTGTAGTTGCCAGGCAGTCGGCCTGGCGACATTACTACTCATGCTACCCTTGTTATCCCTGTTATTCCTATGATCACGCGATCCATGCCATAGTTCCATGCCAAGTGAGTTTTGTCTATTTTTATGTCACAGTAAAGTCCCCAATGATTGTCACACACACACTAGGTGTGGTGAAATTTGTCCTCTGCATTTGACCCATCCCCTTGTTCACCCCCTGGGAGGTGAGGGGAGTGTTTTCGTTTCATGTCCATAGCTTTTGCCCAAGTGCTAGTTTTTGCTTTCATTAGCCAAGTTTGTACCTCCGCCTTGTGCGCGCTTTTGTTTGCACCTTTTTGTTAGTGTTAAAATAAAGATGTCCTTACCTTCACGCCATGTCCGCTCCAATTTCCTTGCATCTCGGGAAAACAAACCCCGCCAAAGTCCACGCCGTGACAGAAGAAGTGTCAAAAAGATGGAGCTAACTCTTTAAAAGACATTCAGACTTTACTTAAATCAATAACGGAGCAGCATCTCCTCATCCGTGGCTCAATAATTCAACAGCAACACCGGAAATGTGTCCCGTGACCGGAACCCTCTAATAACTGAAGTTCCGTGGGTGAATTATGTAAACCCACTACAGTTTTTAGCGCTTTGATAGCTAGTCTACTGACAGATATAAGTAAGAACTTTACGCTACTTTATATTAGAAAAATGGCAACAGCGGAAGATGATAGATAAAAAGAAGAAGCTTAATTTCTCATAGTCATTCACATCGACGTCCCACTGGGGTGAGTTTTTCCTTGCCCGTATGTGGGCTTTGTACCGAGGATGTCGTTGTGGCTTGTGCAGCCCTTTGAGACACTTGTGATTTAGGGCTATATAAATAAAGATTGATTGATTGATTGATTGATTGATGACTACAGCGTCGGCACGGACTACAATTGGGGACATGCGCACATTTTCAGGACTTATGCAGATTCCAAAAACAGATCAGCAGGTACCAGAAGGTAAAAGTTGGTTTTGCATAAACAAAACACCAGGTAATATGTCTGCTAATAGGTGCCATTTTGCGGTCCTTATACACGCACCATAATAATACTTGTACACTACAAGCGGTGCGGCTTCATAGCTTACCGAAGTCGTACTAAAATACATTTTGACATATCTTTGAGCGTCGTGTGTAATGTTCTATATTCTCAATGGAACATTTAAAGTTTTGGTGTTCTTTACTGCCATCATATTGCAGTCTTCATGTATATCTTATGTATGACTGCCATCTGCTGGTCACACTTATCATTGCACCATGTACCAAATAAAATTGCTTCAAGGTCAGTAAGCACAACCATGTTATAAGGCGCACTGACGATTTTTGAGAAAATTAAAGGATTTTAAATGCGCCTTATAGTCCGAAAAAACGGTAATCACAGTTCAAATTAAAACTAAAGAGTGTAGATAAAATACTTTTAGTTGTATTAGATAGAATTAAATAAAAGTGTATTCAGCCTGGGTTTGATCATTGCCTACGTTGAGGCCTGTCTCACATTTTCTGGAAGACTATTCCAGATTTTAGGAGCATTAAACTGAAACGCGGCTTCACCATGTTTGCTCCTGACTCTGGGCAACAGCAGGAGACCACTCCCTGAGGTTGTCAGAGGCCGAGATGGTTCATATTATTCAACATGTCAGAGATGTACTTTGGCAGTAGAGTTGTCCCGATACCAATATTTGGTTCTGGTATGAAAATGTATTTAGATACTTTTCAAAATAAAGGGAACCACAAAAAAATGTCATTATTGACTGTATTTTAACATCAAATCTTATGATACATAAACATATGTTTCTTATTGCAATCAAAGAACAATTTTGTCATCAACTAACATAGTGAACATACTAGACAACTTATTTTTTAGCTCATAATTTGGCTGTTGAAGTATGCAGTAAAATTTGCATTATTTTGTCAAAATTATGAGGGACAAGCGGTAGAAAATGGATGGAATATTTGTCTACTTGTTCATGTACTGTTAAGATCTGCTTGCTTTCTGTTTTAACATGTTCTACCTAAACTTCTGTTAAAATTTAATAGTCGCGACTTGTCCAGGGTGTACCCCGCTTTCCGCCCAATTGCAGCTGAGATAGGCTCCAGCACCCCTCGCGACCCCGAAAAGGACAAGCGGTAGAAAATGGATGGATGGACTTATTTTTCTGTTGTTTGGATATTTTATATACGTTTTGGGTGATACTACACATTTTGATACCAAGCCAATACCAAGTCGTGACAGGGTCATACATTGGTCATATGTTAAGTTCCTGAGTTTATCATCAATAAAAAATGACAACAGATTTTTTGATAACAATTTTTTTTGATGTAATCTTTATATGGGTCATGTTCATGCTATCGTTACAGCCGATGTCTGTGTAGATTCACCCATGGCATGTGTTTACATTCAGGAGCGCTACCTTGCTGTTAGCGGTTAGCTATTATATCCTCCTACAGTGTGTATTGAAGCATGTTTAGCTATTCCTCGTGCTGCAGGGATGATACTCGCAAGAAACTATGTTTATTTGTCACCATGGAGGCAAGGATTAGTGATTTAAAAGTAGCTAAATCATTCTGACTGTAGATGGACTTTAGCCGCCAGCTTCACCTTTATCGTGAAGCTATAGGGACGGCGTGGCGCAGTGGAAGAATGGCCGTGCGTGACCCGAGGGTCCCTGGTTCAATCCCCACCTAGTACCAACCTCGTCATGTCCGTTGTGTCCTGAGCAAGACACTTCACCCTTGCTCCTGATGGGTGCTGGTTAGCGCCTTGCATGGCAGCTCCCTCCATCAGTGTGTGAATGTGTGTGTGAATGGGTAAATGTGGAAGTAGTGTCAAAGCGCTTTGAGTACCTTGAAGGTAGAAAAGCGCTATACAAGTACAACCCATTTATCATTTATTTATTTATCGTTCATTTTTAAGCCCATTCTCCCTTTTCTGTCTACACAATATTTCTGCTTGTAAGTACTCTATGCTTGTGCGTTGCCTAACGTGTGCCTCTGCTCGTAAAACCAGCAATGTAAAGATGTGATGATGGCACGCCGTAACGTCTGTTAAAAAAAAAAAAAAAAAGTACCGGTATTTTTTAGAGGCAGTATAGTACCGTTTTTAATTAATTAGTACCGGTATACCATACTACCTTATTTGGCACAAGGACTGCGTACAAGTAAACATCCATCTATCCATCCATTTACTACCGCTTACTCCCTTCGGAGCTGCGGGGGGCGCTCGAGCCTATCTCAACTACAATCGGGCGGAAGGCAGGGTACACCCTGGACAAGTCGCCACTTCATCGCAGGGCCAACACAGATAGACAGACAACAATCACACTCACATTCACACACTTGGGCCAATTTAGTGTTGCCAATCAACAAAGGTACGCAAATAAACACACAGGTCTGGCTATAACACAACACAAGAACAAAATCTCAAGCAGAGCTGTTTTGAAGTCTATTCTCTGAGCAACAGGAAGCCAGTGCAGTGACCTAAGCACTGGACTAATATTGTCATATTTCTTGGTTCTCGTCAGCACTTGAGCAGCATCATTGTGGATGTACTGCAGCTGCTTTATAGCTCGTTTAGAGAGCCCAGCGAGAAGGCCATTACAGCGGTCTAAGATGCTGGAGACAAAGGCATGGATTATTAGTCTGCTTTGGACACTATTTCTTTGATTTTGGCAATGTTTTAAAAATAACTTATGTCTTTTAATCAAGACAAAATAGGAAAATCAGACTTTTTGTAGTCCGGCAAGGTTCATAAGGCATACCTGGAGGGGTTGAGCCTTGACCTAAATCCTATCAAACACTCTGCAGGGATCATCTCAAACAGATTTGTGATCAGTGATCTCTGACCTCTCTAATGTTTTTTCTGGATGAATGAGCATGTCTAAGGTGTGGTATGCCCAGTGTTGGGTTAGTTACTGAAAACCAGTTACTAGCTACTTTATTTCAAAAGTAATTCAGTTACTAACTCAGTTACTTACACCAAAAAGTAATGCGTTACTGTGAAAAGTAACTATTTAGGTACTTATTTTATTTTCTTATTTTATTTCTTTTAAGGCTCCCATTAATGCCCTTTTAGCCTTCATTTCAGTACTGTTATTGCACTGGAGAATAATACAATCTGTTGATCAACTTGGCATGGTCTACATACAACACACAAAGACAAAGATATGTTTCAAAGGGTCAATTTATTTCAGGCCAGAACTAATTGACAAAACTATTTTAAATGGCTGCAACATAACATACATAAGTAACAAACAGCATAATAACAACATGTCACAACATAGCTGTAAACCTGGCTTCACCCAAGGAAGTCACACATGACATACACAAAGCCTAACCAGGCATTTTTTCTCTCTCAAGGAATTCGGAAATAAAATGATGTCTTCATGAGATCAACACTGTACTGAAGCCCAGAATACTCTACGCATTTCCCCAGTTTTAGTTTAGAGATAAGGAAAGATTGGCGTGGCCCACCAGGATCCCTCTTTATGTTTGTGAACTTTATAGTCTATATATAACTCGACTTCTGGCCCCGGCATGATGTAAACACAGACACGACCCCACCCACACAAAGCGCGTCTCTTCTTTTCCTTGTGACACAGAAGGACGACACCGCAGCACTCCAATAAAACACACTCAGATCTTCTGTTTCTAGCCGATACTACATAAAAAATAACGTAAAATAACGCAGTAACGCATCGTGTAGTAACGGTAACTGAGTTACTGAATATAAAAAATAACGCGTTAGACTACTAGTTAACGCTGAAAAAAAACGACGTTTCTTTGTAACGCGTTAGTCCCAACACTGGGTATGCCTATCACGTTAAGTATGCTGATAGGCTCCAGCCTGTGCCACGATTAAATGGTTTGTTTTCCAATGAGATACCTTTATCATCACACTTTCCAACATCGTGGGATGTGCCCTAACTTGCAAAATCAGTCGAGTTAACCTGTTGCCCTGACCGCATACTTACTCTTTATTCGTAGTCACTTTAAAAGAGAGAGGGCAGAAGAAGAATACAATTTGAATTTACTCTATTAATTTATGTAAATGGTTCTAAGCATGTTGTTTGAATGGAGATGCTAAATATCTTAGCCAAGCATTGCTGTGTAGGCTGTATGTAAATGTAGGTGTGCACTAATTGAAATTCAATACCCTTCTCGTCTTGTGAGGGTTGCCGGCCTTTCTCAGCCAAGCTCGGCCTCCTCCTCCTGTTCTCTTTTTCTCTTTCCACCACACTCCTTTTGCCCTCCAACCTTACCTAAGTGGGTCTTTAATTTAAAAGTAAGCGCATTAACTTTCTCAAACATGGGGGTAGATAGAGCACCGCTTGCCAACAGATGAATAAACAGTAGAATAAATAACACTCTATGCGGGTTCATTCCACCGCACACACACACACACACACACACACACACACACACACACACACACACACACACACACACACACACACACACACACACGCAAACACAGAAGGGGATCGATAAACAGTGGTATTGAGGCATCTCTTGAGGTCTGTGTCTGGCTCAGTGTGATGCTTGATTTATTTGTTCTTAGCAAGAGGCAGTAAATCAGTACTTCCCCTCAGGCCAAAGAGGCTCCACACAGACAGGCAACCTACTTAGTGTCACTCCTCAGCCCCGCCGGATAAGGCACAAGCTCTTTATGTTCCTGTATATTATTTATTGTTATTATGTTTGCGCATTCCCTTTGCATATAATGGCTAAAGGCCATCCAAGGTATTGTGAAGTGGTGAGATGAAAGGGGTGGTTTGTGTGGGATGGAGAAAGGTAAAGATTCTAGCCTTGGAAAGAGTTTATTCTAAGTCTTTAACTTTAAAGGCTAAGGTGGTCAGATCTTTCAGTCAATCTTGTTGTTTGTGTTGCGTGCACTATTCAAGTAAAGAATGTCATGAGCCATTGCTGCTTTTTGCAGTGGAACCACACACTTTATCACAAAGCAGAAACCATTCCTGCTCTCTAATGCGATGCACTCCGCTCCACCAGAATGTGTTAAAACTGTTTAAAGCAGTCTTAAAACAAGCATTTGTCTAATTATAGTAGAGGAGTTTTTGTAGAACATACAATGTAAAAAATGCTTGCTCGTTGCTTGTGGTAATGTGTTTGTTTTCAATGCTGAGTTGTGTTAATTAATGTACCAATGATGGTCACACACACACTAGGTGTGGTGAAATTACTCTCTGCATTTGGCCCATTCCCATGTTCACCTGGGAGGTGAGGGGAGCAGTGAGCAGCAGCGGTGGCCACGCTCAGTGCATCTAGTTCCATAATTAAGTAAGTTAGGTAAGTGTTTATGTGGCGGAATGACACCCTTTCGACTCACATACATTGTTTGCTGAAGTGAAACGTGATATTGACAAATCCGTAAAATAGAATGCATATACCATGGGTGTCAAACTCTGGCCCGCGGGCCAAAATTGGCCGTGTAATTTCACTTGGCCTTTGAGGCGATATCAAATTAACACTAGAGCTGGCCCGCCGATTATATACAGCGGCAGTGCCGCGGTAACACCGCATTCACCGCTAATTCTCATACTTGCGAGCCCTCTCGGGAGACTCCCAAATTTCAGTGCCCCTCCCGAAAATCGCCATGTCCGCTTTTCATCCAGTCCAACGAGTGCTGGCCCAGTCACATAATATGTGCGGCTTCTGCACGCACACACAAGTTAATGCAACGCATACTTGATCAACAGCGATACAGGTTACACTGAGGGTGGCCGTATAAACAACTTTAACACTGTTAGAAATATGCGCCACACTGTGAACCCACACCAAACAAGAATAACAAACACATTTTGGGAGAACATCCGCACCGTAACACAATATAAACACAACAGAACAAATACCCAGAACACCTTGCAGCCCTAACTCTTCCGGGCTGCAATATACACTCCGGATGTTCTCCCGAAATGTGTTTGTCATTCTTGTTTGGTGTGGATTCACAGTGTGGCGCATATTTCTAACAGTGTTAAAGTTGTTTATACGGCCACTCTCAGTGTAACCTGTATCACTGTTGATCAAGTATGCGTTGCATTCATGTGTGTGAGGGTACAGAAGTGGCACATATCTTGTGATTGGGCCGGCACGTAGTTAGAATGGATGTAAAGCGGACGTGACGACAGCTCGTAGAGGACGTTAAAGGTAATGCCCTTAAGGCACGCCCCCAAGACTGTGGTCCGGGTGGACTACGAGATATAATGACTGATGAACACCTTCGTTCGATAATGAAGGTTGCCTCAGCTCAAAGCCTGAGCCCCGACATTAATGAACTCTCATCCAAGAAAAGATGGCAGGTATCTGGCTTGGGCACATCAGATTAGATCAGTGTGTCGCAAACTAAGCAGTTTAAAGTCATCAATGGTTGGTTTATTCATTATTTTATTTTCAAATTTTTTAGCCTGTGGAAAAAGTTAATGTTGATATTTACCTCAGAAGGCTGCAAATAGAAGAGAGGCATTCCATTTTTATTTAAATTGTATTTGATATGACATATATATATTTTAATTATTATTATTATTATTTGAAACTCGATTTTGCATGTCACTATAAAGTTATATAAGCCTTGCTTGTTCAATATTCAATGCAAAACTTGTTTGGGTCCCTATTAAAAGGTTAATTTGTTCAACCTTGGCCCGCGGCTTTGTTCAGTTTTAAAATTTGGCCCACTCTGTATTTGAGTTTGACATCCCTGGCATATACTATTCTGACCCGAATATAAGACGATCCTCAAATGAAACTTTTGGCACAGTTTTTTAGAGTCTGTGTCGCTGGTGCATTTCTCCGATGAGTAAACACTCATTCTTCTCAAATGAGGAGAAGAAAAGCTCTGACTTGCTTGTGGCAAAATCATTCAGCCCCACCAGCTGATCAGCATGTATCAAGCTCAAGACACAGTCACATGTTTTTTAATTCATAAATGGTTGATTTACATAGGCTAGTAAGGTAAAGTTTTGTACCTGACAGGTTTCGGCTACCTTGCTTCTGCAGCCTTCATCCATATAACACGTCACAGACGACGTCACGCTAACATCACGTTACACCTCTGATGAAGGCTGCAGAAGCAAGGTAGCCGAAACTTGTCAGGTACAAAACTTTACCTTACTAGCCTATATAAATCTACCAATTATAAATACACATCAGTAGACTAAATAAACCTCTTCAATAGAGATGTCGATAAATGCTTCAAAATGTAATATCGGAAATTATCGGTATCTGTTTCAACCTCCCGATTTTCCCGGGAGACTCCCGAATTTCAGTGCCCCTCCCAAAAATTTCCCGGGGCAACAACTTTCCCGATTTCCACCCGAACAACATTACTGGGGGCGTGCCTTAAAGGCACTGCCTTTAGCGTCCTCTACAACCTGTCGTCACGTCCGCTTTTCCTCCATACAAACAGCGTGCCAGCACAGTCACATAATATATGCGGCTTTTACACACACAAAAGTGAATGCAATGCATACTTGATCAACAGCCATACAGGTCACACTGAGGGTGGCCGTATAAACAACTTTAGCACTGTTACAAATATGCGCCACACTGTGAACCCACACCAAACAAGAATGACAAACCCATTTCGGGAGAACATCCGCACCGTAACACAACATAAACACCCCGTACAGTTGACCACTAAATGGTAACACCCGAATAAGTTTTTCAACTTGTTTAAGTCGGGGTCCACGTTAATCAATTCATGGTAAAGTTACATTGTTTAATGCATCCAGCTGGGCATCACAACAAAATTAGGCATAATAATGTGTTAATTCCACGGCTGTATATCTGTATATATCGGTATCGGTTGATATTGGAATCGGTAATTAAGAGTTGGACAATATTGGAATATTGGACATCTCTACTCTTCAACATACATGTTTTTTAAACTTTTTTTGACACTAGGGCTGACAAAAATAATGAGTTAACTCATGTGGTTGATCACAAGAAATTATCGCATTAATCATGCATATACACAGATTAATAACACAATTTCTTTTGCACAAACATGCTCATTTACCTTAACCGTGGATGGTTATCTAAAAGGCGGTTCGGGTTGTTATTCGGTCAGTAATCAAGTCAATGCATGCGCCAGTAAGAAGATTCTAGGTGGAAAATTTCACTCCAAAATACACCCAGAGGAGACTTAGGTTAAAAGGCTTGATCATATAAATGACATACATTCAAGTAAAACATTTAAATAATGCTCCAGTGTGACATTCTCAAGATTCAAGATTCAAGATGCTTTATTGTTGTCAATTCTTTAACATGTACAAGACACATAAGAACTGAAATGTCATTTTCGGCACAGTCCCACTAAGAGCAGACATACGTCACAAGGGGACAAGACGGGACCGCCAACGGATCAGCCACTTACAGCGCTCCTTAAAAAAGGTGGGAAAAAGGTGACATTGGGAAAGGGGGAAGAGTAAAAAAAATATCAGTCTAAGGCTGGACCCTCAGGAGGGGTCCATACTGAGTCCGAGGAAAAAACCTCACATAGCATGGCACACATAAATATGATACATGTAATCACAACAAATCGTAACAGAGGGGGGGGGGGCTTTGGAGGCCGGCTGCCGCTATAAAGCTCTACTCAGCCATCCACAACCCCGGAGGAATTAAGCAGTGGTGAAGGAAATAATGCTCCTGTGTGACATTCTGACAATAAAATTACATTTGTCTCTAAATATTTTGGTCTTTTTTCTAAATTAGTTTAGATTACGCAAACAAGTAATAACAGGTGATTAATTGTGATCCAAATTCAAAAGTGTGATTAATCTGAATTTAAAAAAATGAATCATTTGACAGCACTACATGGGACACATGCTGGCTAATGTAACCTGCAACAACACAAATGGATCACAACAGTTCTAAAAAATGATTCCGTTTCTATAAACACTGAAAAACAAAATGTGTTTTCTTTTGTTATTCTTGTAGGTTTGTGTGACTTGCTTTGTTGTCTGCACTTTTGCACACTAACTTTTCAAAACCAAAAAGAAACTAAAATCCTCACTAGATTGTTGTTGTCTAAACGAATCATCAGAAAGGTGTATGGGGGTGAAGAAGATGGAGAGCAAAGAAGTACAGAGTGGCGACTCACCTTGCCCCAGGGCTCTCCTTAAGGCCTGACTCTGTGTGTCGTGTTCCTCCGCTCCTCAGCTCCACTTGCTCTCCTTTACCTTTTTTTTCTCTCCGTTGCCCAAAGACATGGAGCCAAGCTGTCCTCTGCAGAGCCACAACTGGCTCGGTTCAGACAGAAGGCATGGGTACAAAAACCTCTTTGAATTCCCTTTCATCACACTTTTGACCTCTGTCTTCGAGGACAAACTAGCTTGTTTGGCCCAGCCACTCTTTCAAATTCAACTTTTTCTTGCAAACTTTTAATTTAAAATGTACCTCTTTGTTCGTACTACAGTGGATTGTGTTCAAAGAAATATGGCTCAAGACTAAGGAACTTTTTTTTCTTCTTACTGCCAATGTGCCAACCAGTCATGCTGATTGTTTTTGGCTCCTGCGTCATTTGGCTTGAACTCAAGGGGCCTCCAGCAAGCACCTCCACATTAGCCACAGAGAGTTTGACATAGCTTCAATATCCCCAACCCAGCCTTTGGCGCCAAAAACACGTGTCTTTTTTGAAAGAGTAATCCTTTCCACAATATTGTTATGACCAGGCCTTTTAACCACTGCCACCATTGGCCCCGACATCACATCAGCCACAGAAGAAGAAAGCAGCACCATCAGCAGTTATGGTCACCTACGCCAACACCCGATAACATTTTTTTTCTTACAATAGAAATCTATCTCTTGTGGTTTGTTGGACTTATGACTTTGGTCTTGTTGGCAAGCAAGAAAAAACAGTTGAGAGTTTGGAAGCATTAATTTTGAACTTCATAAAACAGTATTAGACGGGTGTTGTGTTTAGATTTCATTGATCGACCAAAGAGGAAATTAATCATCAGTAAATCCGTCTGTGGTTGTTCTCAACTTTTTTCTCATTATTATATTTATAATATTGATGCTTTATTGATGTAACTAATCTTCCAGTAGTTGCTGTCTTTTACTACTTATTTGAGCCTGAAAGAATCAATCAATCAATCAATCAATCTTTATTTATATAGCCCTAAATCACAAGTGTCTCAAAGGGCTGCACAAGCCACAACGACATCCTCGGTACAAAGCCCACATACGGGCAAGGAAAACTCACCCCAGTGGGACGTCGATGTGAATGACTATGAGAAACCTTGGAGAGGACCGCATATGTGGGTAACCCCCCCCCTCTAGGGGAGACCGAAAGCAATGGATGTCGAGTGGGTCTGACATAATATTGTGAGAGTCCAGTCCATAGTGGATCCAACACCATCCCGAGCGGAGACGGGTCAGCAGCGTAGAGATGTTCCCAGCCGATGCACAGGCGAGCGGTCCACCCCGGGTCCCGACTCTGGACAGCCAGCACTTCATCCATGGCCACCGGACCTGTGCCCCCCCCCCCCCCCCCCCCCCCCCCCCCCCCCCCCCCCCCCCCCCCCCCCCCCCCCCCTCAAGGAAAAGGGGAGCAGAGGAGAAAAGAAAAGAAACGGCAGATCAACTGGTCTAACAGGGGGGCTATTTAAAGGCTAGAGTATACAAATGAGTTTTAAGATGGGACTTAAATGCTTCTACTGAGGTAGCATCTCTAATTGTTACCGGGAGGGCATTCCATAGTACTGGAGCCCGAATAGAAAACGCTCTATAGCCCGCAGACTTTTTTTGGGCTCTGGGAATCACTAATAAGCCGGAGTTCTTTGAACGCAGATTTCTTGCCGGAGAAAGAACAGCACCTTTGCTGGTTGCAGCCAAGTAGTGCAGTCCGTCTTTCCTCAATTGGTGCTCCACACGGTTAATCGATTCCACACAATCTACCAAATTCATCCATCCATCTATCTTCTTCCGCTTATCTGAGGTCGGGTCGCGGGGGCAGCAGCCTAAGCAGGGAAGCCCAGACTTCGCTCTCCCCAGCCATTTCGTCCAGCTCCTCCTGGGGGATCCCGAGGCGTTCCCAGGCCAGCCGGGAGACATAGTCTTCCCAACGTGTCCTGGGTCTTCCCCATGGCCTCCAACCTGTCGGACGTGCCCTAAACACCTCCCTAGGGAGGCGTTCGGGTGGAATCCGGACCAGATGCCCGAACCACCTCATCTGGCTCCTCTCGATGTATAGGAGCAGGGGCTTTACTTTGTGCTCCTCCCGGATTACAGAGCTTCGCATCCTATCTCTAAGGGAGAGCCCCGCCACCCGTCGGAGGAAACTAATTTCGGCCGTTTGTACCCGTGATTTTGTCCTTTCGGTCATAATCCAAAGCTCATGACCATAGGTGAGGATGGGAACGTAGATCGACCGGTAAATTGAGAGTTTTTCCTTCCGGCTCAGCTCCTTCTTCACCACAACGGATCGATACAGCGTCCGCATTAATGAAGATGCCGCATCTGTCGATCTCACGATGCACTCTTCCCTCACTCGTGAACAAGACTCTGAGGTACTTGAACTCTTCCACTTGGGGCAAGAACTCCTCCCCAACCCGGAGATGGCACTCCACCCTTTTTCCGGGCGAGAACCATGGACTCGGACTTGGAGGTGCTGATTCTCATCCCAGTCGCTTCACACTCCGCTACCAAATTCACAATTTTCAATTAATCCCATTCCCTCAGTACCCTTGTACTAAGGGCAATAGAGCTCTGGCTATATTGATGTATTGATAATTGTTGATAGTCACTATGCCCAGTAGGGATGTGACGGTTTATTAAAAAATGTGTGTTTTTCGGATCATGAGTGCAGATGGCACTTAGGGCGGAGGAGACATGTCCTCGTAAGATTCGTAGTGATACCGATCTACCCCCACCCCATTTTTCCTACAAGATGACAAACGTCGCTGGTAAAACAAGAAGATTAATTTTCTGTTAGTTGAGACTAATTTACAGTACTTGCAGAGTCCGGCATTTGCGTGCTACGCCACTGGTGTACACAAATGTATGAATTTTTATCGAGGTACCAAAGTGATCCTACAACATCCAGTTTGTGAACAAGGAGAGTTACAGCCACGGAAGCTTGTATAATCTCTTAATTAACTAGCGCTATCAACATGCATTTTTTAAGAGCTGCCATCGGCAACATCTAGTCCCGCCACTCCCGCGAATTGCAGCGAATGCTTCTCTCCCTTGCTGACGTTAGTCGCCACCTCTTAAAGGCACACTTATGCATTTGCTCTGCTGCAACTTATTACTTTTTTTTTCAGCCTTTTTAAAAAAAATAAAAAAATATTATTTATTCATTTGATAAGAAAATCATAATACAGGTACTGAGAAAACAGACACTTTTTTTTGTCACCCCCCCAAAAAAAAATTAATACAAATAAAATAAAATAATAATAATAAAACTAAGATAATAAAATCTCCTCCCACCCTCCGTCCTACATTTCAGTCACAGTGGGTAGCAATGTACTGCCTTCCTCTTCACCACAAGCAGTTGGAGAATCACACGAACTGACTAAAAGGGAAAAAAAAGTAACAACAAACATACAGAGAAGTGTCATTGAATAAAAACAACACAAAAAAAAAAGAGTTGAGGTAAGTGGAAAGGTTGATTGTCAACAGGGAATGTCATATTTGTCCTATAGTGTCTTTTATTACTTATTACTTCTAAATGATCATGACTATTACTTACTTCTACTTTTTCTTTTGATTAAAAAAAATACAACTCTTGTGTTTACTTTTATGATGATGATAAAAGCTGATGATATATAATGTGGGTCTAAAGATGAAATGACATGTTTTGTTTAAGTTTCAATTTATAAATTTTTTTTTAGGAGACTGTAATAAAATAAAATCTGAACCGTGGATTTTGTGAACCTCTGCCCTTCATCCACTATATCAGCCATCACCAGACGGCAGACCTTGTTCCACATCTAGACCAAGTGACTTTCCTCGACCCGTAGCTAATTAAAGTCAGTGAAAAATATGATATAATTAAGTATAAAAATGCTCAGTGACCATTGCAGACGGTAACTCCAGCGACAGATTGTAGGCACATGAAAAGTACTGTGACGTCACTCAAAATGAGCTGATGAAATTGTTTGTTTACCTACGGGGAAATAAATGGGAAATGAATGAGAGGACCATAGCTTGCTTGAAAGAAAGAAAGGTTGACGCTGTAAACTAAAAGTTTGAAGGTGAATGGATGGATCTATGTATGTTTATTCTTACAGAATCTAATTCCGAATTGCGATGTCTCATATGCTTTGAAACTGCAGTGATCATAAGCAGGGACTTGACGTGGTTTAATGAGACCAAACGTACAAAACCCGTTTCCATATGAGTTGGGAAATTGTGTTAGACGTAAATATAAACGGAATACAATGATTTGAAAAACATTTTCAACCCATTTTCAGTTGAATATGCTACAAAGACAACATATTTGATGTTCAAACTGATAAACATTTTTTTTTTTTGCAAATAATCATTAACTTTAGAATTTAATGCCAGCAACACGTGACAAAGAAGTTGGGAAAGGTGGCAATAAATACTGATAAAGTTGAGGAATGCTCATCAAACACTTATTTGGAACATCCCACAGGTGAACAGGCAAATTGGGAACAGGTGGGTGCTATGATTGGGTATGAAAGTAGATTCCATGAAATGCTCAGTCATTCACAAACAAGGATGGGGCGAGGGTCACCACTTTGTCAACAAATGCGTGAGCAAATTGTTGAACAGTTTAAGAAAAACCTTTTTCAACCAGCTATTGCAAGGAATTTAGGGATTTCACCATCACCGGTCCGTAATATCATCAAAGGGTTCAGAGAATCTGGAGAAATCACTGTACGTAAGCAGCTAAGCCTGTGACCTTCGATCCCTCAGGGTGTACTGCATCAACAAGCGACATCAGTGTGTAAAGGATATCACCACATGGGCTCAGGAACACTTCAGAAACCCACTGTCAGTAACTACAGTTGGTCGCTACATCTGTAAGTGCAAGTTAAAACTCTCCTATGCAAGGCGAAAACCGTTTATCAACAACACCCAGAAACGCCGTCGGCTTCGCTGGGCCTGAGCTCATCTAAGATGGACTGATACAAAGTGGAAAAGTGTTCTGTGGTCTGACGAGTCCACATTTCAAATTGTTTTTGGAAACTGTGGATGTCGTGTCCTCCGGACAAAAGAGGAAAAGAACCATCCGGATTGTTATAGGCGCAAAGTGTAAAAGGCAGCATCTGTGATGGTATGGGGGTGTATTAGTGCCCAAGACATGGGTAACTTACACATCTGTGAAGGCGCCATTAATGCTGAAAGGTACACACAGGTTTTGGAGCAACATATGTTGCCATCCAAGCAACGTTACCATGGACGCCCCTGCATATTTCAGCAAGACAACGCCAAGCCACGTGTTACATCAACGTGGCTTCATAGTAAAAGAGTGCGGGTACTAGACTGGCCTGCCTGTAGTCCAGACCTGTCTCCCATTGAAAATGTGTGGCGCATTATGAAGCCTAAAATACCACAACGGAGACCCCCGGACTGTTGAACAACTTAAGCTGTACATCAAGCAAGAATGGGAAAGAATTCCACCTGAGAAGCTTAAAAAATGTGTCTCTTCAGTTCCCAAACGTTTACTGAGTGTTGTTAAAAGGAAAGGCCATGTAACACAGTGGTGAACATGCCCTTTCCCAACTACTTTGGCACGTGTTGCAGCCATGAAATTCTAAGTTAATGATTATTTGCAAAAAAAAAATAAAGTTTATGAGTTTGAACATCAAATATGTTGTCTTTGTAGTGCATTCAATTGAATATGGGTTGAAAAGGATTTGCAAATCATTGTATTCCATTTATATTTACATCTAACACAATTTCCCAACTCATATGGAAACGGGGTTTGTAGATCTTTTGAGAAATATCCACAGAAATCTGTAGTAAGTTGGCGAAAAACAAGAGAGCTTAGAGACCAGTGTCAAAGATGTACACAAGTCATCACTTACAGCACAGCAACGAGCAAGTGAGTGTTTACTAAGGATTCTGGGACATGACAAAAAGTCGTTCAGTGACGGCAGAATTGTTAAGGACCCCTTGAGTGCTGCTGCTGAGAGCTTCCTTGTAAGTAAACAAAAAGAGAAATCGTGTGACAAAATCACACAAACCCCAATGTCAGCTATAATAACAAGAAGAATCCGAAACTTAAACAGAGTATGTATGGATGCAGTTTGACGCAGCAATTCAAAGTGCTGCATATCCTTAGCCATAGATGAGTGTACACACGTAACAGACAATGCACAGCTTTTGGTGTTTGTGACATTTTTATTTTACAAATAATTATTTAGATCGCAGAGAAGCACAGATACAAGATACACCGTTGATAAAAAAATGTGATCTTTTTTTTCCAGTCAAGTTCAATGTCTAAACTCAAAATAAGTATTATTGAAACAATAGTCAGATGCGCAGTAGGGCTGCAATCAATCTTTATTTTGATAGTCGATTAGTCAGCGATTTATCTTAACAATAAACAAGGGCGGCATGGCGTAGTGGGTAGGGCGGCCGTGCCAGAAACCTGAGGGTTGCAGGTTCGCTCCCCGCCTCTTACCATCCAAAAAATCGCTGCCATTGTGTCCTTGGGCAGGACACTTCCCCCTTGCCCCTGGTGCCGCTCACACCGGAGAATGAATGATGAATGAATGAGTTGTAAAAATGAATGATGGGTTCTCACTTCTCTGCTCTTTGAGTGTCTAGAAAAGCGCTGTATAAATCTAATCCATTATTATTATTATTATTATTATTATTATTATTATTATTATTATTATTATGATTAGTCGACTAATCGGATAACTAAGCCTACACATATTTAATGGTTCTAATTTTTCCATCGACTTCTCTATACAGCTTAAGTTAGTTTAGGCATGTGCTTACCGTATTTTTCGGAGTATAAGTCGCACCGGCCGAAAATGCATAATAAAGAAGGAAAAAAAACATACATAAGTCACACTGGAGTATAAGTCACATTTTTGGGGGAAATTTATTTGATAAAACCCAACACTTAGAATAGACATTTGAAAGGCAATTTAAAATAAATAAAGAACAACAGGCTGAATAAGTGTACATTATATGAGGCATAAATAGCCAACTGAGAAGGTGCCTGGTATGTTAACGTAACATATTATGGTAAGAGTCATTCAAATAACTATAACATATAGAACATGCTATACGTTTACCAAACAATCTGTCACTCCTAATCGCTAAATCCCATGAAATCTTATACGTCTAGTCTCTTACGTGAATGAGCTAAATAATATTATTTGATATTTTACAGTAATGTGTTAATAATTTCACACACAAGTCGCTCCTGAGTATGAGTCGCACCCAAACTATGAAAAAACTGCGACTTATAGTCCGAAAAATACTGTACTAACAACAAAGATGACTAATTAATTCATAAATATTTATTTTTACTGTAACCGTGCTGCTCATTCAGCTGTTACAAAAATTAAAATGACTATTTATGACCATTTAAAAGAAAGGATAGGCAAAGTGCTAAAAAGCATTCAACCTTGTACATGTATTAAACACACTGTTAAGATAGCAGCAATAAAAACAAACAACAAAACACAAAATCTAGCTTCGTAAAAAAAAAAGAAGCATTTTTTTGTACACTGGTATATTGACTATTGATTAACTCTTGGCAGTTTTAGCACTCTAATAGACTCAATGTGTAGAATTCTGTATTTGATTCATTCTTAAAATGTTGGCTATCTAATAGATTGTATGTTTAATCGTATGATACCGCCGCATTGGTGTCAGTCTTAGTGTGTGTGTGTGTGTGTGTGTGTGTGTGTGTGTGTGTGTGTGTGTGGTCACGTTTGTTAAAGTGCCTTTTTTCACGGCATTGCAAATTGACGCTGCTTTCAAACGTACTTAAATTGATGTAGACAGGTTTTGCTGGCTGGCTTTTGCTAACACTCTTACCAAGACTGTCTGCATCCTCCCTCCAAATGTCCGACATCGTGTCTCCGCTTTAAATGCTCGCGTATCACAGATGTACTGCCATGAAAAACAAGGTCGGCTTTGCAAAACGAGCAAGGTATTTATGTTTTTAATAAGAATAAGAAGAAATATCTTCATGTTATTACTGGCGATGTTTTTTGCAAGTGACCCACTTCCGACCGGAAAAACACGAATGATGATGTCACGGCAAATATAATTGTCGGCAACAAATTTTATTTGTCGACAATGTCGACTAATCGTTGCAGCCCAAATATGCAGTATGATCTGGTTGAATTTAGGGATGTATGAGGTTCTGACTTTTGCTATGAGAAAATGTTAATGAACGGACATTACTCAATTTTAATTGAAGACTCCTGCACTGTACAATGAACATCTATGTACTGTAGACCTGTGATTCTCAAACTGTGGTACACTGGCTCCATTTAGTGGTATGCCAAATAATATATACCGTATTTTTCGGACTATAAATCGCAGTTTTTTTCATAGTTTGGCCGTGGGTGCGACATACTCAGGAGCGACTTATGTGTGAAATTATTAACACATAACCGTAAAATATCAAATAATATTATTTAGCTCATTCACGTAAGAGACTAGACGTATAAGATTTCATGGGATTTAGCGATTAGGAGTGACAGATTGTTTGGTAAACGTATAGCATGTTCTATATGTTATAGTTATTTGAATGACTCTTACCATAATATGTTACGTTAACATACCAGGCACGTTCTCAGTTGGTTATTTATGCCTCATATAACATACACTTATTCAGCCTGTTGTTCACTATTCTTTATTTTAAATTGCCTTTCAAATGTCTATTCTTGGTGTTGGATTTTATCAAATAAATTTCCCCCAAATATGCGACTTATACTCCAGTGCGACTTATATATGTTTTTTTCCTTCTTTATTATGCATTTTCGGCCGGTGCGACTTATACTCCGGAGCGATTTATACTCCGAAAAATACGGTACTGTATATGGAGTATCATTGTTGATGATGTTTGTGCATTGTGTGTAAAGTTACAGTTGCCAAAAATATTACATATACTTGTTAAATAAAACCTCTGCCTTGCTGTTAATGAATACTTAGGCCTGCTACGCTACTATATTTTAATGTTGATCATTATGGTGGTACTTGGAGAGCCAAATATTTTCTGAGGTGGTACTTGGTAAAAAAATAAAGAACCACTACTATAGACCATTAAATGCAGTGGAACACTTTATTTATTTGTTTTTTTCTAGTATATTTTTTAGAAGAGTTTTGGACGAATCAAAACTATTCTCAGTAAATATGTCAATTTTTAGATCAAAATTAACATAACTTCTTCACGGTATTCCTCATAACAAACATTACCTATCATAACAATTCCTCCCAAACCCAACATTTGATGCCAAGTTATGCCAGGTTTTTAACACATTTCCTATTTGGTGAATCCCATTTGGCTGCGATCGATAAGCAGTTCCAGTAATGACTATGCCAATAAAAGGAAATCAAGACTAAACCATATTTTTCCATAAGTTCCATAAATATCGTAATGCAGCCACTGTAACTACTTGACCCACATTTGAGAAAAGGGGTTTAAACTAACGTTACATCATTTACATTAAGGCACATTTAAATTTGCTCCCTCGGTACACTGGAATGTGCGATGTGCAGGCATGCAAAAATTAAGGTGGGCTGAATGTTTTTCTCATATAATTCTGGGGGCTTTTATATGGTGAATATGATTTATTAGTTGTGGCATTGCTGTAGCATCACACTGCTTAAAAAGGTGCATTTTATATTCGTTATTTATTTATATATTTTTTTGCAACTTCTGCACATTTGTATATTGCACTTGGACTCAGTGAAGTTGAATAGTTATGCAGTTCACAGTAGAAGAAGAAGAAAATCCCCAGCTCACTCCAAAAAAAAAAAGCCCCTATTGTGAGAAAGTGTATATTTTAAGTGTCTTCTAAATTGGAGGCCCACTTTAACAGCGTTATAATATTCTGTTTAGATGCTCAATTAGATTCGTAATTACTCCTCAGGCATGATTGCGTTTATATTGGTTAAGTTCATTAATACTGGGGGACCCCCGGTCTGTGGCGAGCCATGCAGTAAAAGTGAAATTAAAAACTGTGAACAAGCTCCTGCGGGGTCGGGAGGAGGCTGTGTGACACCGATTAGAGACAGGCTGTGAATTGTTCCATTCAGTCTGTAACATTTATATATCATTCTGATTTGTTGTTGGCCAGATGTATGTGAATATGTAGTGTTTGATGGAACCTCTAAGGTAGAAATGTATCTATTCCTTTTGCTGGTTTGCCTTCATGCTGCAGGATTTATTTTAAGTTGTGTGGCGAAGCCTGAGTTGTTGTTTTTTTATACAAAACTATCTTCCGTGAGGCGGTGGCTGTATACTGTATGGTGGAGGGAGATCTCGTAGAGCTATATTATTTTGTTATGTTGAAATGTTTTGGTGTGTATTCCTCTTTTCTTCTTTGGTGTTACATACACATAAGTATTATTTGGTGAATGGAGGTCTCAAGTTTTCGCTCGATATAGTGATAGTTTGCCTGACCCCGTGCATACAGTAACAGTGCTCCAACTTACTTGTTACATTTTTTTTTTATCATTCATTCATATGTATCATATATTATTCATTCACATCATTTTAACTCCTATTTGCTTATACAAAACCCAAAACCAGTGGAGTTGGCACGGTGAAACTGTGGACGTCGTGTCCTCCGGACCAAAGATGAAAAGAACCATTCGGACTGTTATAGGTGCAAACTTCAAAAGTCAGCATCTGTGATGGTATGGGGGTGTATTAGTGCCCAAGACATGGGTAACTTACACATCTGTGAAGGCACCATTAATGCTGAAAGGTACATACAGGTTTTGGAGCAACATATGTTGCCATCCAAGCAATGTTATCATGGACGCCCCTGCTTATTTCAGCAAGACAATGCCAAGCCACGTGTTACAACAGCGTGGCTTCATAGTAAAAGAGTGCGGGTACTAGACTGGCCTGCCTGTAGTCCAGACCTGTCTTCCATTGAAAATGTGCGGCGCAAAATGAAGCCTAAAATACCACAACAGAGACCCCGGACTGTTGAACAACTTAAGTTGTACATCAAGCAAGAATGGGAAAGAATTCCACCGGCAAAACTTCAAAAATGTGTCTCCTCAGTTCCCAAACGTTTACTGAGTGTTGTTAAAAGGAAAGACCATGTAACACAGTGGTAAAAATGCCCCTGTGCCAATTTTTTTGCAATGTTTGCTGCCATTAAATTCTAAGTTAATGAATATTTGCAAAAACATTTTTTGTTTCTCAGTTCGAAAATTAAACATCTTGTCTTTGCAGTCTATTCAATTGAATATAAGTTGAAAAGGATTTGCAAATCATTGTATTCCGTTTTTATTTACGAATTACACAACGTGCCAAATTCACTGGTTTTGGGTTTTGTAGATATATATTTATTCAACACATTTTTTTTCACACATGTAGTGAAACAATTTAAAAATTGTGGTGTGAATAAATGACGTAGGATAAGAAAAATGATTAACCATAAGCGTCGCTTCTTCCTACTCCTTTTTGGACATATTGAATTGGGCAATTGTAACAAAAAAACAATACCATGCCATACCAACTTTTCTAATAACTGATGCGAAAAGCCAAAGCAAAAGCAAACCACTGTTAAAGTTAATCCTTTATTTACTTATTGGCCTATTGAACAGAGACAGTGTACATTACAGGTGTCAAAGTCAAAAAGGGTCACATTTGGCCCGCCACATCATTTTATGTGGCCCGCAAAAACCCGGATATTTATGTCATTTTTGCTAAATGTGTTTTTATTTTGACAGATATAAATTGTACCGCATGCAACTGCTGTTCTCCTTAATTCAATATTATTTGATGCAAAAAGCTATTTCATGCATTTTTTTGTTATTGAAACCCTTTTCGAAATTAATTATACAATAGTTGAATGTTAATATCTGATTGTCACCTTGAATTTTTCCATCTCTTTGTTGCCATACAGTATGATGATAATCAAATGAGAGGAATAATTGTGTAATAATATCATCTGGCGATTGTACATTTACAGTATATGGCTCACAGTGTAGCTGCCAACATTTGGTGTTTGTAATCCAGTAGATCTCCCTGCAACAGCCCTCCCTTATCCCCTCCATTTTTCAAGTATCTGACCGCACTGTTTATGAATAGATTTTTTCGCAAATGCAATAAAAGGCTCAAAATTCAGTTGCCATTCCCACTAATCAGATTTCTGATATAATCTTTTTATTAATAATAATTAATATGCACTCGTAATGCACCCTTATCAATTTGATAATCATCTGATTGTGTATGGGAGTTTTAGAATTAATTGTATACTTGCTTTATAAATACAAAAGTCTATGCTGTAATAAAAACTAACTCAATCAATCAATCAATCTTTGTTTATATAGCCCTAAATCACAAGTGTCTCAAAGGGCTGCACAAGCCACAACGACATCCTCGGTACAAAGCCCACATAAGGGCAAGGAAAACTCACCCCAGTGGGACGTCGATGTGAATGACTATGAGAAACCTTGGAGAGGACCGCATATGTGGGTAACCCCCCCCCCCCTCTAGGGGAGACCGAAAGCAATGGCTGTCGAGTGGGTCTGACATAATATTGTGAGAGTCCAGTCCATAGTGGATCCAACATAATAGTAAGAGTCCAGTCCATAGTGGGGCCAGCAGGACACCATCCCGAGCGGAGACGGGTCAGCAGCGCAGAGATGTTCCCAGCCGATGCACAGGCGAGCGGTCCACCCCGGGTCACGACTCTGGACAGCCAGCACTTCATCCATGGCCACCGGACCTGTGCCCCCCCCCCCTCAAGGAAAAGGGGAGCAGAGGAGAAAAGAAAAGAAACGGCAGATCAACTGGTCTAACAGGGGGGCTATTTAAAGGCTAGAGTATACAAATGAGTTTTAAGATGGGACTTAAATGCTTCTACTGAGGTAGCATCTCTAATTGTTACCGGGAGGGCATTCCATAGTACTGGAGCCCGAATAGAAAACGCTCTATAGCCCGCAGACTTTTTTTGGGCTCTGGGAATCACTAATAAGCCGGAGTTCTTTGAACGCAGATTTCTTGCCGGGACATATGGTACAATGCAATCGACAAGATAGGACGGAGCTAGACCGTGTAGTATTTTATACGTAAGTAGTAAAACCTTAAAGTCACATCTATCCAAATCAGTTTACATTCAGAATATAAAGTCTAGTTTTAAAGACTATTCAACTAAACTGTATGTATATTTTAATAAAGGAAAGGATCAGGGTGCAGGACATGTACCTTAAGTATATTTTTCATATTTATTTTGTACATGTAATATAAGTGTCATAAGCTGGCATGTTGTGAAGTGTTTGCGATTCCAAAGATGCGAAGGACCTCAGGCAGGGTGCAGGTAAGATGATTATTTACTTCAATATACAGACTTAGACTTAGGCTTCCTTTATTTTCATTCAAATTTGAACTTTACAGTACAGATAAGAACAACATTTTGTTGCATTAGCTGATTGTAGTGCTGGATAAAAGAGCAATTAGGTGCAGATATAAATAGATTTACTGCACATATATATATATATTGCACTTTTGCATATGCATCCACGTTCACGGATGTATGTTATATTGTCTTTATAGTCCAGCGAGTTAATCCGTTTTTTGGGGGGAATTGAGGGGATTATTATGATGCATTCAAGAGTCTTATGGCCTGAGGGAAGAAGCTGTTACTGAACCCGGTGGTTCTGCCACGGAGGCTGCGGAACCTCTTTCTAGAGTCCAGCAGTGAAAACAGTCCTTGGTGGGGGTAGGAGGAGATACATAACATAAACTGGATGTTAGTGTAGCATGGCATGAAGATAGCAGAGTGAAAAAAAGGTACGTAGAGTGAAACAAACAACCAAACCAACAAACAAACCGTCGTCTGTAGCGAACAGCGAACAATGGACCAGCAACTAAGACAAGGAAAACACCACAATATAAAGGGGAGGGATGAGGGGCAGAACCAGGTGAGGGGGCTAATCAATAAACAGAAAGCAGGTGCGGCTAATCAGCCACCTATGGCAACAAAGAAAACAAACAAGGGTGCTGAACCAGAATTAACCAACAACTAAGGAAATACTAAGTGAAGTGAAGTGAAGTGAATTACATTTATATAGGGCTTTTTCTCAAGTGACTCAAAGCGCTTTACATTGTGAAACCCAATATCTAAGTTACATTTAAACCAGTGTGGGTGGCACTGGGAGCAGGTGGGTAAAGTGTCTTGCCCAAGGACACAACGGCAGTGACTAGGATGGCGGAAGCAGGGATCGAACCTGCAACCCTCAAGTTGCTGGCACGGCCGCTCTACCAACCGAGCTATACCGCCCTTAAACTAAACAAAACATGACCCGGGCAACAGATCATGACAATAAGACTTCCATGTTTTCATCTCACCAAGTGAATGATATTTTAATAGTCAAAAAGTCACATTTTATGCTAGTCAAAGATCCTTTTTGTGATGCGGCACTCTATGCTTTTTTAAAGAACTGACTTTTAAGAAAACACTGTAGTCATAGATCACATGAGAGGTGTGTTGTTTTAAAGGGAAACTGCTTTTTTTTCGGGAATTTTGCCTATCGTCCGCAATCATTATGAGAGACAAGAACACATGTCTTTTTTTTAACGATTTTAAAGATAACGCTTGAAAGATGTGGCTAATGGGAGTCACCGTTGTAGCCTTCCAAGCCCTCTAAAACAACTTCAAAACCCTCCAGCAACGTTTTTTATACACGCTTCAAATCTATATTTAATGTAATAACAGACACGATCATAACAATATGTACTATGTACAATATTTACCGTATTTTGGTCATTTTATGCACAGCCGGAACTAATTCTTTGGCACATTTTTTTTCTGTTTCCATAGCAGCGCACTTACGACTTCCTGAAACAAATTATTTTCTACTCCCGGAATGAAACACGAGTGTGTTTTGTAATCGTGGCAGACTTGGTAACAGACGACTATTTTTGAAGAAGTAAAGATTCATAACCTTGTCTTTTTGAAACTAAATATTCGGAGGATGAACTGCTGCCTGTAGAAGTGAGCATGAATAAGAGACTGAAACGTTGGAGCAGACGGAAGCCAAGAGATTGAGACATGTTCACACTGCAAATCTGGAACTTTTGAGCCAACCTATGCCGAATTAAAGGATTGTTTACCCAAATCAACTTGACCTAACAGACAACTGTCCATCGAGTGAGTCACGATACTATTGATCATGATACATGCAGCGCATCACCGTACACTACAGTGCATACGCTGTCGAGCTAGCTGTATACAAACAAAACATGAAATGTGAGCTAATACTTTACAGATACTCCAATACAGTGGTTCTTAACCTGGGTTCGATCGAACCCTAGGGGTTCGGTGAGTCGGCCTCAGTGGTTCGGCTCGCGAAGGTCAAAACACACCCGACTCATCGTGTAAATAAAAACTTCTCCCTATCGACGTATTATGGATACCCCCAAACAATGTTCCCTCTAATTTTCCATATGCGTGAGCAAATGTAAAAACTCCTTGAGCATTCAGTGGAGCACATGTGAGCGACGTCAGACGTGCACATGCACTGTGGCCACACCAGCAGCACACCTGTCCCAAACCTGACTAAATAACAAGTTAAATGTTTTATTATTATAATCAAATGACAGCAGTCATTTCCATGAGATTACTTTCTAATATAAGTGTTTTGGCCCACTCACAATGACAATAACAAAAAATATTGTTTTTCATGAGCTGTATACTAGTATTGTATGTCGGGGTGGGGTTCCTGCTTTGGAAATAATTTGTACCCCTTTCAGATATCGCATTTAGTTCCCACTAAAACATTCACATGTTGCACAATGAGATGTAAACATGGGATCATGTGTACATTCCTGTAACTTTCTGTTTATAAAATATATCTTTATTAGTATTTCTTTAATATAATAACATAATTTCATGATTAATATTTATAAATTAAGATTAAATTAAGAATTGTTTTTATTTTTCACTATAGAAGGGTTTGGTGAATGCGCATATGAAACTGGTGGGGTTCGGTACCTCCAACAAGGTTAAGAACCACTGCTCTAATATCATTGTTCATGTTTTTCAGTCACTACAGATTGGTGTTCTATCACAGTGGTGTGCATTACAAACTCAAACACATTTTGTGCTGACCTAGAAGCTAGCTTACCTCTTTCTGTAGTTTTTTTTCACGGCTAATACCGTTTTTAAATTGATTTAGAAAGTAGAATGCATGGCTCCTATTAGAGATATGCTAGCCACCAAGAGCGAGCCGATTTCTATATGTTAGAATGTGAAAACAAAAAAAAACTACAACTTTTTTCTTCTTGTTTCTCATAAGGATTGTGAATGATATGCAACATTCCCCAAAAAAGTGCAGTTCCCTTTAAGGACTTTCTGTAAAAAAATAATAAACAATACTAAGAAGTAGTGGTGTGGGAAAAAATCGATTCAAATTCAAATCGCGATTTTCACGTTGTCCGATTCAGTATCGATTCTCATTTTTCAAAAATCTATTTTTTTATTTTTTATTTTTATTTTTTTTATTAATCAATCCAACAAAATAATACACAGCAATACCATAACAATGCAATCAAATTCCAAAACCAAACCCGACCCAGCAACACTCAGAACTGCAATAAACAGAGCAATTGAGAGGAGACACAGAACAATCCAAAAGTAGTGAAACAAAAATGAATATTATCAACAACAGTATCAATATTAGTAACAATTTCAACAAAGCAGTGATTAAAAATCCCTCATTGACATTATCATTAGACATTTATAAAAAAAATAAAAAATAAAAAAAATAAAAATGAACAATAGTGTCACAGTGGCTTACACTTGCATTGCATCTCAGAAGCTTGACAACACACTGTCTAATATTTTCACAAAGATAAAATAATTCATATTTTTGTTTCATTTAATAGTTAAAACAAATTTACATTATTGCAATCAGTTGATAAAACATTGTCCTTTACAATTATAAAAGCTTTTTACAAACATCTACAACTCTGCTTGCATGTCAGCAGACTGGGGTAGATCCTGCTGAAATCCTATGTATTGAATGAATAGAGATTTGTTTTGAATCGGAAAAATATCGTTTTTGAATCGCGTTGAATCGAAAAAATCGATTTATAATCGAATCGTGACCCCAAGAATCGATATTGAATCGAATCGTGGGACACCCAAAGATTCGCAGCCCTACTAAGAAGCTCTGTGGAGTGTTCTGCTATTTTAGAAACCGGAAAAGTTAGCAACTAAGTTTTTAACTACTGTAGTATTCAACTCTCCTCGTTGGTCGGCTACCTATCTAGTTAAATATTTCAGCGTGACGTACAGTACCTAAAAAAAGCTCTAAATCCGGTTTGTCTTGCCTCTGGCTTTTTGTGGTGTCTTTATACTTGTCTGTGGTCAGAGCCGATTTGTTTGTTACGTTGCTAGCGATCGATGCCATATGCTAATAAGCGAGCCAGCTGTACTCCGTGCACAGTGCTCACTACAGCTGTACACACAGTCAACCGCTGCAGATTTTTTTTTGGCCGCCTATTCATAACATTTCAGAATCAGAATCAGAAATACTTTATTAATCCCCGAGGGGAAATTAAGATTTTCAGCACAATCCCATTCAAGATCAGACAAACATTTCAGGGAGACAGAACAGGATCGCTGACGGGTCTGCCAACTTCCGGCGCCCCTTACAAAAAAGGTGAGAAACAGGTAAACGCTGGGGGGGTGAGAAAAAAAAAAATCAGTCTAATCCTGGGCCCCTGGAAAAGGGGCTCCAGACTGAGGCCAAGAAAAAAAAACTCACAGCCATAGCACACATAAACGTGTGTAAGAGGGAAACATCAAACATCACAAAGGACATTAAAGACATTAAAAGAGCGCAGCTGATGTAACCAGACATTTCTACATACAGCTAAAAAAGTAAAAACAACAACAAAAAACCTCCATAAAAACACATATACACTGTGGTGGCCTCTGCGGTGTTCCACGCCATTGTCTGCAGGACTGGGGGGGGGGGGGCATGGCCAGAGACAGGAGCAGACCCAACAAGGCAACCAAGAGAGCCGACTCCACCCTCGGCCGCCCAGTGTCCAGTCTGCATAGATGAGCGAGGATGCGTCCACATATAATATAACACATTCACACAATATGGATTTAATATTGTCACAATTTTGGGTTGGGATGTCGGTAGAAGACTGCAATTTCCAGACGCCTTTTGAAGAATACGGACGAGTTGGCAGCTTACAAGTGGCCCACGAGGGTGGCTGTAACTGCAATGTGGCGCACGATAAAACGTAGTTTGACTCCCGGTGTACCGTATTTTTCGGATTATAAATCGCACCGGCCGAAAATGCATAATAAAGAAGGAAAAAAACATATACAAGTCGCACTAGAGTATAAGTCGCATTTTTGTGGAAAATTTATTTGATAAAATCCAACACCAAGAATAGACATTTGAAAGGCAATTTAAAATAAATAAAGAATAGTGAACAACAGGCTGAATAAGTGTACGTTATATGAGGCATAAATAACCAACTGAGAACGTGCCTGGTATGTTAACGTAACATATTATGGTAAGAGTCATTCAAATAACTATAACATGTAGAACATGCTATACGTTTACCAAACAATCTGTCACTCCTAATCACTAAATCCAATGAAATCTTCTTCCTCGGTGTCGCTTCTAAACAACTCTGCCAACTCCAAAGGTAGACAATGCTATCGGTACGTCGCTTACGTCAGAGTCATCGTCAGTTGCAGTTCCAAATATTCCAGCCTTTCTGAATCCGGACAGGATGGTTTCGGTTGTCACTGAAGCCCATGCTTTGTCGATCGATCCAATGACATCGCTTACTCCAAACTTTCTTTCTGCTGCTCGATTGCCGTTTTCTGCTGCATATTTCACTACTTCCAGCTTGTAACCTTCAGTATATGATTTCCTTTTCGGTGCCATTTTTGTTCAGCCCTTCTCAGTTTTTATAAGTTAACGCCAATGTTGAAATTATCAATTTTCATAGGTACGGAAGTAGTAGCAGGTATCATCTTTTTTTTTCCACAATGCACTTCTGCCATGACCCGCCCCCGCCAAATTTTTATTGGTTGACGTGTGTGTGTGACGATTGCTGATATACGCCTAGTCTCTTACGTGAATGAGATACAAACCCCGTTTCCATATGAGTTGGGAAATTGTGTTAGATGTAAATATAAACGGAATACAATGATTTGCAAATCCTTTTCAACCCATATTCAATTGAATGTACTACAAAGACAAGATATTTGATGTTCAAACTCATAAACTTTATTTTTTTTTTGCAAATAATAATTAACTTAGAATTTCATGGCTACAACACGTGCCAAAGTAGTTGGGAAAGGGCATGTTCACCACTGCGTTACATGGCCTTTCCTTTTAACAACACTAAGTAAACGTTTGGGCAACTGAGGAGACACATTTTTTAAGCTTCTCAAGTGGAATTCTTTCCCATTCTTGCTTGATGTACAGCTTAAGTTGTTCAACAGTCCGGGGTCTCCGTTGTGGTATTTTAGGCTTCATAATGCGCCACACATTTTCAATGGGAGACAGGTCTGGACTACAGGCAGGCCAGTCTAGTACCCACACTCTTTTACTATGAAGCCACGTTGATGTAACACGTGGCTTGGCATTGTCTTGCTGAAATAAGCAGGGGCGTCCATGGTAACGTTGCTTGGATGGCAACATATGTTGCTCCAAAACCTGTATGTACCTTTTAGCATTAATTGCGCCTTCACAGATGTGTAAGTTACCCATGTCTTGGGCACTAATACACCCCCATACCATCACAGATGCTGGCTTTTCAACTTTGCGCCTATAACAATCCGGATGGTTCTTTTCCTCTTTGGTCCGGAGGACACGACGTCCACAGTTTCCAAAAACAATTTGAAATGTGGACTCGTCAGACCACAGAACACTTTTCCACTTTGTATCAGTCCATCTTAGATGAGCTCAGGCCCAGCGAAGCCGACAGCGTTTCTGGGTGTTGTTGATAAACGGTTTTTGCCTTGCGTATGAGAGTTTTAACTTGCACTTACAGATGTAGCGACCAACTATAGTTACTGGCAGTGAGTTTCTGAAGTGTTCCTGAGCCCATGTGGTGATATCCTTTACACACTGATGTCACTTGTTGATGCAGTACAGCCTGAGGGATCGAAAGTCACAGGCTTAGCTGCTTACGTGCAGTGATTTCTCCAGATTCTCTGAACCCTTTGATGATATTACGGACCGTAGATGGTGAAATCCCTAAATTCCTTGCTATAGCTGGTTGAGAAAGATTTTTCTTAAACTGTTCAACAATTTGCTCACGCATTTGTTGACAAAGTGGTGACCCTCGCCCCATCCTTGTTTGTGAATGACTGAGCATTTCATGGAATCTACTTTTATACCCAATCATGGCACCCACCTGTTCCCAATTTGCCTGTTCACCTGTGGGATGTTCCAAATAAGTGTTTGATGAGCATTCCTCAACTTTATCAGTATTTATTGCCACCTTTCCCAACTTCTTTGTCACGTGTTGCTGGCATCAAATTCTAAAGTTAATGATTATTTGCAAAAAAAAAAAATGTTTATCAGTTTGAACATCAAATATGTTGTCTTTGTAGCATATTCAACTGAATATGGGTTGAAAATGATTTGCAAATCATTGTATTCCGTTTGTATTTACATCTAACACAATTTCCCAACTCATATGGAAACAGGGTTTGTAAATAATATTATTTGATATTTGTTTTGTTTTGATATAATGTGTTAATAATTTCACACATAAGTCGCTCCAGAGTATAAGTCGCACTAAACTATGACACAAACTGCGACTTATAATCCGAAAAATACGGTACATTGCTGCAAATGCATCATAATTAGCCAAACGGCGATTTTTCCTATGTTTTCCCTGGACAGATCTTAACATTAACCTTTCATTGTAAACATAGAAACCGTACAACTGTACTACATTCGACTTTAAGGATTCCACTGTATATCTGTGAGAAATACAACACAATATAACCTTGTGATAATCAGCGTTCTCTGCAGTGGACTTTTGTTTGTGGTCTATTTCATTTGTAAGAGTTACACATTTCGGAAAAAAAATATCCCTGTTGTGCTTAACACACAAAAGGTCCGCTGCAGAGGAAGATGGTTGACAGGAAGATATGCAAAACAGTGGCATTCTTTCACATTTGCCTTTTCATCAGCACGTTGTTACAAAGATGGCCACAGAGTTCAGCCTAGGAGTCCGAGACAAAACCCACACGCGTTGACAACTTGCTGAATAATTTAGTCATGCATTCCTCCGGTGTGTTCGAGCAACACCTGCATCTGGCGTGCTCGCTTTGGTCCCGTCATTTCCTCTCTGGATCATTCGTTTCTTCTGGCACCCTGTTCTCTCCTGGCATCCTGTATATGGAAGCCCAGGTGGTTTAGTCTCACAGTCTCTCTGTGCTAATCCACTCGTACTTGCAGAGCTTTCAGAGAAATACAATGGCTTTTTTTTTCTCCACTGCTTGATGGATTCAAAAATTAAATTAGACGAACGGGCAAGCCTGCTCGTTCAGTCACGCCACCTGGGCGGAATAATGGACACATTTGTTGTAAGAATTACAACAAAAATGGTAAAAGCTTCTGATTCATCTTACATTTGCTTTTACTTACGTCTCCTTCTCATTTCATTCCCAAATGAGCCCACAGAAATGGCAGAAATATTGACTCAATCTTACTTCAGCATCCACCTTGCTCATGTATATACAGTACATATTAAAGTGCCTTTTCATGAATTGCCTGGCTTTTGTTCAAACACGAGTCATTTATATTTTCCTGGCATCTAACTGAGCAATGATATGCCAATTTGTAATCGTTTTATAATACAAATGTCTGTGTATTCTTTCTTAAGGTGTCATTTATTTTTCGTCACCAGGCCAAAAATAAAACAAATTGTCACATTGAATAATTCTTTGAGATATTCTCTCCATTTGTTTAGCTGCCAACTGCTGAACGATGCCAGTTAGCTTTGGCTCCTGCTGTCTCTAACGGAAAAAGGAAACCATTGTGTGGAACTAGCCACAGTTTCCTTTTAAAGAATGTTTCTTGCTGTTTTTAGTGGGAGAACAGCGGCCTCCTGAACTCCAGTCCTCTTTAAACTAAGCTATTACATGCTCAACTCCAGTTTAAAAACTTAATTTACTATGCTAAATCCTTAAATACTTTTAATGATGTTTAAATTCTGCCAGGCCTAGAGAAAACTCTGAGGACGTTATGGGTCTGAGGGGTTTGTTTTTTGCTCATTGCACTCTTTTTAAAGGCCTACTGAAACCCACTACTACCGACCACGCAGTCTGATAGTTTATATATCAATGATGAAATCTTAATATCAATGATGAAATCTTAACATTGCAACACATGCCAATACGGCCGGGTTAGTTTACTAAAGTGCAATTTTAAATTTCGCGCGACATATCCTGCTGAAAACGTCTCGGTATGATGACGTCAGCGCGTGACGTCGCGGATTGTAGAGGACATTTTGAGACAGCATGGTGGCCAGCTATTAAGTCGTCTGTTTCATCGCAAAATTCCACAGTATTCTGGACATCTGTGTTGGTGAATCTTTTGCAATTCGATCAATGAAGAAGCAAAGAAGAAAGCTGTAGGTGGGAAGCGGTGTATTGCGGCCGACTTCAGCAACACAAACACGGCCGGTGTTTCATTGTTTAAATTCCCGAAAGATGACAGTCAAGCAAGGCTTTTTTTTTATCAGCAACCAAAAGTTGCGAACTTTATCGTCGATGTTCTCTACTAAATCCTTTCAGCAAAAATATGGCAATATCGCGAAATGATCAAGTATGACACGTAGAATGTACCTGCTATCCCCGTTTAAATAAGAAAATCACATTTCAGTAGGCCTTTAAGATCTTTAACGGGGCAGAATTAGAGGATATAGCCTTTATAATACATTTTGGCTTTGCCCATATTTTTGTCAGTAAGTTTTTTTGTGGTGAACTTCAGAAAAAAAGTCTTTGCAGAATGTCAACTCAGACATCTCATTACCCAAGGAGGCTACTGTATAATTCACAAAATTCATGTAAATACAAGCAGAGGTGTTTTCGTTGTTGCCATTGTTGTCTGCAGAACGCGCCTGCTCCACGGTTATGCATGTCTGTTGCATATTAATCAATTTTGTCCCTTGTATTTGGGAGTACAGGCTATAGTAGGGTAAAGACATATGGCTAAAAACTGTATCATGATAAGTGTTTTATATTAGTCAATATGTATAATAATTTATATTTTTTGTGACCGATAATCGAAAATAAGGACCGGGAGAAAAATGTATTAAATGTGAACATTTTTCTTTAAATTGTAACTTTTCTCTGATAATAATTCCTTCAGTTATCAAGACGGAAAGGAAAGGAAATGTCAACACAACCATGGAAAACACTCAATGCAAATAAAATTCTAAAATCACATTGAACACTTAACACTAACCTCCTAAAATGAATGTGCAAAAACAAGGAATATCTAATAAATGCTCAATAAAGCATAACAAAATAGTGCAAAGTGTGTAAATGTAAACAGAGAAACCTGAGAATAACTACCGTAAATTCCGGACTATAAGCCGCTACTTTTTTCCTACCTTTTGAATCCTGCGGCTTATAAAACGGTGCGGCTAACTTATGGATTTTTTTTTCGCTAGTTGCCATAATGTTTTTTGTTCAATAGTTTTTATTAAACTCTCCCAAGCATAGGACTAAAATAGTTTGTTCACTGGAGATGCTGCGAGTTGAAAATGTACCTCCTGTTTTACCTTAAACCGTAAGTAAAACCGTTCATTGCCTTTCTGTTCGAAAGGATTCTTTATTCATCACACCAAGCAACTATTGTGAGTTTCACAACTTAACCAAAACTGGTCGCAGGTTTTCCTCGAATTGGTTAGACCAGTGGTTCTTAACCTGGGTTTGATCGAACCCCAGGGGTTTGGTGAGTCTGCCTCAGGGGTTCGACGGAGCCTCAAGACACACACCGACTCATCGTGTAAATAAAAACTTCTCCCTATCGGCGTATTATGGATACCCTCAAACAATGTTCCCTCTAAAAGTGGAGCACATGTGAGAACACCTGTCCCAAACCTGACTAAATAACAAATTAAATGTTTTACTATTATAATCAAATGACAGCTGTCATTTCCATGAGATTATTTTCTAATATAAGTGCTTTGGACCACTTACAATGACAATAACAAAAAATATTGTTTTTCGTGAGCTGTGTACTAGTATTGTATGTCTGGGTGGAAAACGAAGAAAAGGAACAGTCTTTGCTGTGAAAATAAATAAATCATTTTATTTTATCATTTAAAATGACATGAGAGTGGCACTTACCAAAGTGAAGCCACGCATATCTGAACTGGTCTCTCAAAGGCAACAGCAGAAGTCAGACTGATTTGCAGGTGTGTAATTTGTTGTGAGTTCATGCACTAGGTTGGTTTTGTTCTTTGAACAAGGTGATGTTCATGCACGGTTCATTTTGTGCACCAGTAAAAAAACATATAACTTTGCCTTGAATTAAAAAAAACAAAAACATTTTATTTTTCACTAAAGAAGGGTTCGGTGAATGCGCATATGAAACTGGTGGGGTTTGCAACAATTTTTTCGAGGTTTTTTGAGATAAATGGAAGATGGGACACCAGCCGGTAGTTTAATAGATGCATTGTCTTATATTAACAGTTGAGAATAGTTTACCATAAGGTCAGGAATGAGGTACGGTCTTTTGAGCAGAGGATGAATAACTGCTTTTTTGAATGATAAAGCAGCACTGTCAGAGGAAAGTGATAAGTTAATAATATTTAGCGCTGATGGTCCTAATATTACAAACAGCTCTTTGATAAGTTTCCCAGGAAGTGCGTCAAGTAAACATGTTGTTTGTTTTGTCCTATTTACAAGTCGCAGGTTTTCCTCGAATGTTATTTCTTTGAAAAAAGAGAGAGATTATTTTGGAGGGAAATATCCGTCGTACATACATTCGTATCTGCGTTAATAAAACCCAGTTGGAACTGGGACGCATTATCTTCAATCTCCTTTCTAATGAATTCAATTTTCTTATTCAAGAATTTCATAAAGTTATCAACCGAGTGAGTGGAGCTCCTTGTTGGGTTAGCGATGATACGGTATTGAACAAATAATTTAGGATCGTTTTTATTGAGGCGTATGAGATTGGAGTAGTAGTTAGTTCTAGCTAAGGTAATCGTGTGTTTATAAGTTATTAAACGATCACTCCATGCTTGATGGATAACCTCAAGTTTAGTCGCACACCAGTTTTCTACATGACAGTTTATTGACTGTGATCATGTGTGTGCCCGTGAATAAGTGTGTGTTTGTGTACGTTTGCGAGTGTTTGTGTGAAAGTGTGTCATTGTGCGCGACCATCTGGTTCAACCGTCGCCAAAGTCAGTCTCCTCACGACGTAATTAATGTTCAAACCCTTACACAGCTGGAAATGCAGCCCAGAAGAATAAAATAAAGAAATATGACTAACACTAACAAAGTAGGGATGTCCGATAATATCGGCCGATAAATGCTTTAAAATGTAATATCGGAAATTATCGGTATCGGTTTCAAACTGATCAGTATCGGTTTCAAAAAGTAAAATGTATGACTTTTTAAAACGCCGCTGTGTACACGGACGTAGGGAGAAGTACAGAGCGCCAATAAAGCTTAAAGGCACTGCCTTTTGCGTGCCGGCCCAGTCACATAATATCTACGGCTTTTCACACACTGAGGGTGGCCGTATAAACAACTTCAACACTGTTGGTGGCATCCTGACCAGATGCCCGAACCACCTCATCTGGCTCCTCTCGATGTGGAGGAGCAGCGGCTTTACTTTGAGCTCCCCCCGGATGGCAGAGCTTCTCACCCTATCTCTAAGTGAGAGCCCGCATTTGCGTGCCGGCCCAGTCAAATAATATCTACGGCTTTTCACACACACAAGTGAATGCAATTCATACTTGGTCAACAGCCATACAAGTCACACTGAGGGTGGCCGTATAAACAACTTTAACACTGTTACAAATATGCGCCACACTGTAAACCCACACCAAACAAGAATGACAAACACATTTCGGGAGAACATCCGCACCATAACACAACATAAACACAACAGAACAAATACCCAGAACTCCTTGCAGCACTAACTCTTCCGGGAAGCTACAATATACACCCCCCCCCCCCAACCCCGCCCCCTCAACCTCCTCATGCTCTCTCAGGGAGAGCATGTCCCAAATTCCAAGCTGCTGTTTTGAGGCATGTTAATGCACTTTGTGACTTCAATAATAAATATGGCAGTGCCATGTTGGCATTTTTTTCCATAACTTGAGTTGATTTATTTTGGAAAACCTTGTTACATTGTTTAATGCATCCAGCGGGGCATCACAACAAAATTAGGCATAATAATGTGTTAATTCCACGACTGTATATATCGGTATCGGTTGATATCGGAATCGGTAATCAAGAGTTGGACAATATCGGAATATCGGATATTGGCAAAAAAGCCATTATCGGACATCTCTATAGCAAAGAGGTTGAAACACAACATTTAAAAGGAGTAGGGACTTTAGTTTTTACTATCAGATGGCACTGAGAGAACGTCTGTTATGGTCCCAACTGGGAGAATCAACACACCCATTAATTTAATCAGAAAGGCATTTTTATAACAACATATTTTCTAATCAGACTTTGTGTTTGTGTCTGCAAAGTTGCCACTCCTCTGATATAAAGTGTACTAAAGAACTTGGCATACACTTTGTGTTCTTTTTGTTGGTTTGTGGATGAAAACATTTTTTCCTGACATAATCATTAGTACACATTATTTTACAGTACCTCAAATTCAAACCGCACTTTAACATATTTTCATTCAATATAAGCTACAGTATGTGAGATATTAAAAAAATCCACAATCAAAGTCACCGCTTGTTTGCCAAAGCACTGTATACAAGTAATCAAAGAATACAAATAATAATTCTCCATTTGAAAGTGTTGTTTGGTAAATGTTAACTTGAAATAAGAGTCTTATGGTATTCACACCGTTCATACTTTGTTTACTGCAGAATGTTTGTGATGAGCACAACAACAAAATAACTTTGAGAGAAAAAAAGTTTTCTTTACCCCCACAAAACATACCAAAAATAAAGCAAAACGCTGTCCCTAAAACCAGGTACGGACTGTAGTGTGGGTTAACTGTACCGTTGCACCTCTAGTTAACCCAATTATAAATAACAACAAAATGACAGTTGTCAGCTGTTAGCATATATTACCTCAATCAAACATGGTGGAAATGTCTCTTACAAGATACTGCCGTGATTAACAGTAGGGATGCTGTACTTGGTATAATCCTGCATGGGATAATCCGCTAAAATAGATGATATGAAAAAATTAATCGTGATAATTTTTTTTGCTGTATTGCCCAGCCCTACTGTGAAGTAGAGATGTCCAATAATATCGGACTGCCGATATTATCGACCGATAAATGCTTTAAAATGTAACATCCGAAATTATCGGTATGTTTTTTCCATAACTTGAGTTGATTTATTTTGGAAAACCTTGTTACATTGTTTAATGCATCCAGCGGGGCATCACAACAAAATTAGGCATAATAATGTGATAATTCTACGACTGTATATATCGGTATCGGTTGATATCGGAATCGGTAATTAAGAGTTGGACAATATCGGAATATCAGATATCGGCAAAAAAGCCGTTATCGGACATCTCTACTGTAAAGGCAATTTTTCCTGTTTTATCGACAATTTCTTTGCTCTCTGCAGCTCTCATTTTAAGTTTCTCCTCTCACTTTCGACATAGAAGAAAAAAAAACGACAGAGCGTTTTATCAAACTCATTGATATCGATTACGTGCCTTTCGCGAAATATATTGCTATCATTTTATCGCCTAACCCGAGGCTGTAGCATCAAGTTTGAGTTCCTAAAAACCAAGAATATGCACTGGTCATAATACGTGGTTATAAATGACGAAATTACTACATAGCCTATTATTGGTCAGTATCTTCTTCCACATTTATTTTGGTCATGTAAATTAATTACATATTTAGACCTCAATTAATTTTTTTTTTTAAAAGCCCAAGAATGAAAATGTATAGGAAGTGGAACCAATGTGAAAATAACCACTATTCCTGTATTGACCAAAATATAAGACCATATGTATTTCCCAGAATATAAGGCAATATGTCTTTCCTACAAAAAGTCTGAAATAGATGCATTGTCTTATATTCACAGCCAGCAAGTGTCGTCTCTCTCTCACACACACACACACACACACACACACACACACACACACACACACACACACACACACACACACACACACACACACACACACACACACACATATCACACCAACCTGGAGAGATGTGTCTCCAACACAAATGGTTCTATTATCACTTACTGTACATACTAAATAACATACGCTGATACGTAATGCTATCGCAACAGGCTGCAATGTATATTGCTATATAGATTTTAGGCCACATCGCCCATCCCTAATTTGGTAATTGGAAAGCAAAAATGTGAGGACAATTGCAATGTGCATTGTAAAATTGTGTACAGGAATTGACAGTATTGTTACAAGTGGACTTGGTATCTGTGCTTCTCTGCGATCTAAATAATTATTTGTAAAATAAAAATGTCACAAACACCAAAAGCTGTGCATTGTCTGTTACGTGTGTACACTCATCTATGGCTAAGGATATGCAGCACTTTGAATTGCTGCGTCAAACTGCATCCATACATACTCTGTTTAAGTTTCGGATTCTTCTTGTTATTATAGCTGACATTGGGGTTTGTTTGATTTTGTCACACGATTTCTCTTTTTGTTTACTTACAAGGAAGCTCTCAGCAGCAGCACTCAAGGGGTCCTTAACAATTCTGCCGTCACTGAACGACTTTTTGTCATGTCCCAGAATCCATACAATCCTTAGTAAACACTCACTTGCTCGTTGCTGTGCTGTAAGTGATGACTTGTGTACATCGTTGACACTGGGCTCTAAGCTCTCTTGTTTTTCGCCAACTTACTACACACTTCTGTGGATACTTCTCAAAAGATCTACGTTTGGTCTCATTAAAGCACGTCAAGTGCCTGCTTATGATCAGCACTGCAGTTTCAAAGCTTTGCAATTCGGAATTAGATTCTGTAACAATAAACATACATACAAACCCCGTTTCCATATGAGTTGGGAAATTGTGTTAGATGTAAATATAAATGGAATACAATGATTTGCAAATCATTTTCAACCCATATTCAGTTGAATATGCTACAAAGACAACATATTTGATGTTCAAACTGATAAACATTGTTTTTTTTTGCAAAAAATCATTAACTTTAGAATTTGATGCCAGCAACACGTGACAAAGAAGTTGGGAAAGGTGGCAATAAATACTGATAAAGTTGAGGAATGCTCATCAAACACTTATTTGGAACATCCCACAGGTGTGCAGGCTAATTGGGAACAGGTGGGTGCCATGATTGGGTTTAAAAACAGCTTCCCAAAAAATGCTCAGTCTTTCACAAGAAAGGATGAGGCGAGGTACACCCCTTTGTCCACAACTGTGTGAGCAAATAGTTAAACAGTTTAAGAACAGCGTTTCTCAAAGTACAATTGCAAGAAATGTAAGGATTTAAACATCTACGGTCCATAATATCATCAAAAGGTTCAGAGAATCTGGAGAAATCACTCCACGTAAGCGGCATGGCCGGAAACCAACATTGAATGACCGTGACCTTCGATCCCTCAGACGGCATTGTATCAAAAACCGACATCAATCTTTAAAGGATATCACCACATGGGCTCAGGAACACTTCAGAAAACCACTGTCACTAACTACAGTTTGTCGCTACATCTGTAAGTGCAAGTTAAAGCTCTACTATGCAAAGCGAAAGTCATTGATCAACAACATCCAGAAACCCCGACGGCTTCTGTGGGCTCGAGATCATCTAAGATGGACTGGTGCAAAGTGGAAAAGTGTTCTGTGGTCTGACGAGTCCACATTTCAAATTGTTTTTGGAAATATTCGACATCGTGTCATCTGGACCAAAGGGGAAGCGAACCATCCAGACTGTTATCGACGCAAAGTTGAAAAGCCAGCATCTGTGATGGTATGGGGGTGCATTAGTGCCCAAGGCATGGGTAACTTACACATCTGTGAGGGCACCATTAATGCTGAAAGGTACATACAGGTTTTGGAACAACATATGCTGCCATCTAAGCGCCGTCTTTTTCATGGACGCCCCTGCTTATTTCAGCAAGACAATGCCAAGCCACATTCAGCACGTGTTACAACAGCGTGGCTTCGTAAAAAAAGAGTACGGGTACTTTCCTGGACCCCCTGCAGTCCAGACCTGTTTCCCATCGAAAATGTGTGGCACATTATGAAGCGTAAAATACAACAGCGGAGACCCCGGACTGTTGAACGACTGAAGCTCTACATAAAACAAGAATGGGAAAGAATTCCACTTTCAAAGCTTCAACATTTAGTTTCCTCAGTTCCCAATCGTTTATTGAGTGTTGTTAAAAGAAAAGGTGATGTAACACAGTGGTGAACATGCCCTTTCCCAACTACTTTGGCACGTGTTGCAGCCATGAAATTCTAAGTTAATTATTATTTGCAAAAAAAAAAAAAAAAAAAATTATGAGTTTGAACATCAAATATTTTGTCTTTGTAGTGCATTCAATTGAATATGGGTTGAAAAGGATTTGCAAATCATTGTATTCCGTTTATATTTACATCTAACACCCAACAGGGTTTGTAATTAGTTTAGACTCCTTAAAGTTTGGTTTTTTCTGTCAAAAAGTGCTCTGACACATTTTGGCGTGTTATCTGTATTTCTTGTCTTCTTGTTCCCCGTTCTTGTAGTTTGCTCAGATGTGAAACAAGTACACAAACTTGTCGTTGGACCAAATCGAACGGATAGTACATTTCCAAACCAGTACCAGGTCTTGAAGTTACCTCTTCAGGAACACAGATTGCACAATGTGGCGTTATTAACTGCAGGTTTATTGTAGTTGACTCTTTGGACAGGTCTATTGTGGGTGAAGTACCATTATAGTTTCACAACTTGCTCCGTCCACAAGAGGCTAAGTAAAACAAACCTGAGAGGCGCGTCCGGCTGAAAGTCTTTTAGTGCCAGCTTGGTTTTATTGAACCTGCTTTTATAGTTTGATATGGTTTCTGCCCAATGGGGAATTGTTATATAATGAACCTGTTTATGTATTGTGCAAACTGCAAGTGCTTGAACGAAGAAAAAGACGCCTCATAGTCATTGCTTCTAATGCGTGACATCAGAGTGGTGCAGTTTAATCTCTAACCGCTTTTCTGTTTTAAAGGGGAACATTATCACAATTTCAGAATGGTTAAAACCATTAAAAATCAGTTCCCAGTGGCTTATTATATTTTTCGAAGTTTTTTTCAAAATTTTACCCATCACGCAATATCCCTAAAAAAAGCTTCAAAGTGCCTGATTTTAACCATCGTTATATACACCCGTCCATTTTCCTGTGACGTCACATAGTGAAGCCAACACAAACAAACATGGCGGAAAGAACAGCAAGCTATAGCGACATTAGCTCGGATTCAGACTCGGATTTCAGCGGCTTAAGCGATTCAACAGATTACGAATGTATTGAAACGGATGGTTGTAGTGTGGAGGCAGGTAGCGAAAATGAAATTGAAGAAGAAACTGAAGCTATTGAGCCATATCGGTTTGAACCGTATGCAAGCGAAATCGACGAAAACGACACGACAGCCAGCGACACGGGAGAAAGCGAGGATGAATTCGGCGATCGCCTTCTAACCAACGATTGGTATGTGTTTGTTTGGCATTAAAGGAAACTAACAACTATGAACTAGGTTTACAGCATATGAAATACATTTGGCAACAACATGCACTTTGAGAGTGCAGACAGCCCAATTTTCATCAATTAATATATTCTGTAGACATACCCTCATCCGCGCTCTTTTCCTAAAAGCTGATCTGTCCAGTTTTGGAGTTGATGTCAGCAGGCCAGGGAAGCTAGGGTCGATATTCTTCTCTTGATCATCTTCGGTGGCATAAGGGACGGTGTGAGCCAAGACATCCAGGGGGTTTAGCTCGCTCGTCTGCGGGAACAAACTGCCGCCATTGCTTGCCGTGCTACCGAGGTCCTTTGTCCCTGAATTTCTCACACACTCCGGCAGATTCAATGGGGGTCTGGCGGCAGATTTCTTTGACTTTATCGTTGGAAATGCATCTGCTTTGAATGTCGCAGGATATCCACACATTCTTGCCATCTCTGTCGTAGCATAGCTTTCGTCAGTAAAGTGTGCGGAACAAACGTCCAATTTCTTGCCACTTTCACATCTTTGGGCCACTGGTGCAACTTGAATCCGTCCCTGTTCGTGTTGTTACACCCTCCGACAACACACCGACGAGGCATGATGTCTCCAAGGTACGGAAAACAGTCGAAAAAAACGGAAAATAACAGAGCTGATTTAACTCGGTGTTTGAGAAAATGGCGGATTGCTCCGAGAGCGAATATTAGAAAGCCGTTTAATTCGCCACAATTCACCCATTTAGAGTTCGGAAATCGGTTAAAAAAATATATGGTCTTTTTTCTGCAACATCAAGGTATATATTGACGCTTACATAGGTCTGGTGATAATGTTCCCCTTTAACAACATGGCTAAAATGAAGCTTGGTTGACTTGCCTGCTTCTTTGTCAATGGTGACTGGTTTGATTACAGAGCGAAGTGACGGTTTGCCTTTTTAGGCAGTTAATATTTTCTGGAGAGGAATATTAGCTTTCCTTCAAGAGATCTGGACATACTGCTAAATGAAGTTTCTTCATCTCTGCCCTGGCAGGTCTGTCTCATTAACTTTCCCCCCCAAGATTAAACTGACCACACATTTACTACACAGACACACACAGAGACATTTTTAAGCATGCATGCACCAATTTCTCTTATTTCCAAGTAGTCAAATATTGGGTGCTCACTTATGTTTGCCGACATAATTCATACCTATTTTTTCCCCCCCTTTTCCTTTCTGGTCATATCCTTGGAGATTAAACTTTTGCTCTTGTGTTGCTGATACTGAATACGCCCTCATACTTGACTGTATGAAGGCCAGTGCATCAAATAACAAGATGTCATTATGTATTCAGTAAAATTTGAAAAATTCTAGACAATCACAAAATAGTATACAGGTGGTCCTCGGTTTATAACGTCCGTATTAGGTTAGTTATGAATGCGCTTTACAAATTAATCAAAAATGTATTTTGATCCGTAAACACAAGACTGTAGCTATAGGTTATGTATAGAATAATACCCTATGTGCTCTAGAGGGCTCGAAAGGCCATGTGATTTTGCAATGCATTGCGGGGGCTGGGTAAACATACTTATTGGATAAAGGCTTTGTTTACAATGGAAAGCAAGCAACAAACTTGATTTAAATGGATCATACAAAATATATATTTTTAAAAGACCGTAGCAAGACAAACTGTACCCTATTCCAAAGGTTTGCTACCTGTAAAAAAATAATCAAAATGGTGGAATTGACTCATCTAAGATATGAGCACATCAGATGGATGAGAGATTTGAGTCAAGTAAAAGTGCCGCCATTGTTGGAGCCAAACTTGTCTACATTTCGTCAACGGAGTCAGTTTTAATAGCGGTGAAGAATTTCACAATGCACTTCCTCCCACCTCCAAAGACATGCACCTGGGGATAGGTTGATTGGCAACACTAAATTGGCCCTAGAGTGTGAATGTTGTCTGTTTTTCTGTGTTGGCCCTGCGATGAGGTGGCGACTTGTCCAGGGTGTACACCGCCTTCTGCCCGTGTGCAGCTGGAATAGGCTTCAGCACACCCCGCGACCCCGAAAGGGACAAGCGGTAGAAAATGGATGGATGGATGGATGTCTTATGTTTACTTTTAGTATTGTTTCCAGTATTTCCTAATTATTGTATTTGTCTTAAAGCACAGTTTCAAATTGGCCAACATAAATCGTGAGGCATTTAATACAATGTAAATAAATCTTTCTATTATATTCTAACCTGATTCTAGATTATGGTGGGTTAAATGTAATGTGTAAAATAGTAAATTGTTCTTTCATGCAATAAGAAAAGACCAGTGTGTTTAATGCATTTTAATTTGAATTCCAATCTTCTAAAATTCTTCTTTGAGAGCAATAAGAAATGCATATACCGTATTTTTCGGAGTATAAGTCGCACCGGAGTATAAGTCGCACCTGCCGAAAATGCATAATAAAGAAGGAAAAAAACATATATAAGTCGCACTGGAGTATAAGTCGCATTTTTTGGGAACATTTATTTGATAAAACCCAACACCAAGAATAGACATTTGAAAGGCAATTTAAAATAAATAAAGAATAGTAAACAACAGGCTGAATAAGTGTACGTTATTTGACGCATAAATGACCAACTGAGAACGTGCCTGGTATGTTAACGTAACATATTATGGTAAGAGTCATTCAAGTAACTATAACATATAGAACCATACTTGCCAACCCTCCCGGATTTTCCGGGAGACTCCCGAAATTCAGCGGCTCTCCCGAAAACCTCCCGAGACAAATTTTCTCCCGAAAATCTCCCGAAATTCGCACGCCCCTCCAGCTCCATGCGGACCTGAGTCCGCTTTCCCACAATATAAAGAACGTCTACAGTAAAGCAGTCCGTCTGCCGTAAACAGCAATGTTGTGACACTCTTAAACAGGACAATACTGCCATCTAGTGCATTTGATGAAAGCACTTTTGTGCGTGCCACACAGCAATGCATAATCAGAGAGGGTGTTCAGCATGGTTAGAAAGATAGTGACAGAGAATAGAACAAGGATGGACAATTCAACCCTTAACTCAACAATGAGTAGATGAGTGTTATGTGTGTGTAAATGTGTAAATAAATGAACACTAAAATTCAAGTATTTCTTTTATTTATATATATATATATATATATATATATATATATATATATATATATATATATATATATACATATATATATATACAGGTAAAAGCCAGTAAATTAGAATATTTTGAAAAACTTGATTTATTTCAGTAATTGCATTCAAAAGGTGTAACTTGTACATTATATTTATTCATTGCACACAGACTGATGCATTCAAATGTTTATTTCATTTAATTTTGATGATTTGAAGTGGCAACAAATGAAAATCCAAAATTACGTGTGTCACAAAATTAGAATATTACTTAAGGCTAATACAAAAAAGGGATTTTTAGAAATGTTGGCCAACTGAAAAGTATGAAAATGAAAAATATGAGCATGTACAATACTCAATACTTGGTTGGAGCTCCTTTTGCCTCAATTACTGCGTTAATGCGGCGTGGCATGGAGTCGATGAGTTTCTGGCACTGCTCAGGTGTTATGAGAGCCCAGGTTGCTCTGATAGTGGCCTTCAACTCTTCTGCATTTTTGGGTCTGGCATTCTGCATCTTCCTTTTCACAATACCCCACAGATTTTCTATGGGGCTAAGGTCAGGGGAGTTGGCGGGCCAATTTAGAACAGAAATACCATGGTCCGTAAACCAGGCACGGGTAGATTTTGCGCTGTGTGCAGGCGCCAAGTCCTGTTGGAACTTGAAATCTCCATCTCCATAGAGCAGGTCAGCAGCAGGAAGCATGAAGTGCTCTAAAACTTGCTGGTAGACGGCTGCGTTGACCCTGGATCTCAGGAAACAGAGTGGACCGACACCAGCAGATGACATGGCACCCCAAACCATCACTGATGGTGGAAACTTTACACTAGACTTCAGGCAACGTGGATCCTGTGCCTCTCCTGTCTTCCTCCAGACTCTGGGACCTCGATTTCCAAAGGAAATGCAAAATTTGCATGGTTGGGTGATGGTTTGGGGTGCCATGTCATCTGCTGGTGTCGGTCCACTCTGTTTCCTGAGATCCAGGGTCAACGCAGCCGTCTACCAGCAAGTTTTAGAGCACTTCATGCTTCCTGCTGCTGACCTGCTCTATGGAGATGGAGATTTCAAGTTCCAACAGGACTTGGCGCCTGCACACAGCGCAAAATCTACCCGTGCCTGGTTTACGGACCATGGTATTTCTGTTCTAAATTGGCCCGCCAACTCCCCTGACCTTAGCCCCATAGAAAATCTGTGGGGTATTGTGAAAAGGAAGATGCAGAATGCCAGACCCAAAAACGCAGAAGAGTTGAAGGCCACTATCAGAGCAACCTGGGCTCTCATAACACCTGAGCAGTGCCAGAAACTCATCGACTCCATGCCACGCCGCATTAACGCAGTAATTGAGGCAAAAGGAGCTCCAACCAAGTATTGAGTATTGTACATGCTCATATTTTTCATTTTCATACTTTTCAGTTGGCCAACATTTCTAAAAATCCCTTTTTTGTATTAGCCTTAAGTAATATTCTAATTTTGTGACACACGGAATTTTGGATTTTCATTTGTTGCCACTTCAAATCATCAAAATTAAATGAAATAAACATTTGAATGCATCAGTCTGTGTGCAATGAATAAATATAATGTACAAGTTACACCTTTTGAATGCAATTACTGAAATAAATCAAGTTTTTCAAAATATTCTAATTTACTGGCTTTTACCTGTGTGTGTGTGTGTGTGTGTGTGTGTGTATGTATATATATATATATATATATATATATATATATATATATATATATATATATATATATATATATATATATATGAAATACTTGACTTGGTGAATTCTAGCTGTAAATATACTCCTCCCCTCTTAAACGCGCCCCCAACCATGCCCCCCGCACCCACCCCCAACCCCCCACCTCCCGAAATTGGAGGTCTCAAGGTTGGCAAGTATGTATAGAACATGCTATACGTTTACCAAACAATCAGTCACTCCTAATCGCTAAATCCCATGAAATCTTATACGTCTATTCTCTTATGTGTATGAGCTAAATAATATTATTTGAAATTTTACGGTAATGTGTTAATAATTTCACACATAAGTCGCTCCTGAGTATAAGTCGCACCCCCGGCCAAACTATGAAAAAAACTGCGACTTATAGTCCGAAAAATACGGTATGTTTAATCATAAAGAATGATGTTAAAATGATGCCAATAATGATATTTTTTGTGTCCTCTTTAATTTAAAAAGTATTGAAATACATATCTATATACATTTTGGTACTGGTACCAAAACATTTGTATTGGTACAACTCTAGATGGGACATATGTGCAAACATAACTACGTAGTTGCTTACGAGCTTGAACGTAAACCGTGCAGGGACGTAGCAAAGGATGTCCCCATTCCTCGGGAAGACTACAAAACTCTACCCCTTGTTACCTACTTTTGAGGATTTAGTGGTAGTGGGTGAGGGCTAGTGGTAGTAAGTGAGGGGTAACATTGGGATTGGCCATAGTCTCCCTAACATGTCCTGGGTCTTCCCCGTGACCTTCTACTGGCCGGATGTGCAATTAACATCTCCCCAGAGAGGAGTCTGGGGGGAATCCTGACCGCTCCTCTCGATGTGGAGGAGCAGCGGCTTTACTCTGAGCTCCTCCCGAATGACAGAGATTCTCACCCTATCTTTAAGGAAACTAATTCCAGCCGCTTGAACTTGTGATCTTGTCCATTCGGTCACAACCCAAAGCTCATGACCATGGGTAAAGATAGGAATGTAGATCAACCGGTAAATTGAGAGCTTTGCGTTCTGGCTCAGCTTCTTCTTTGCCACGACGAATCAATACAGGGTCCGCATCACTGCAGATGCCGCAGATGCTGCAGATGCTTATAGATCTCATGATCTACTCTTCCCTCACTCGTGAATAAGAATCAGAGGTACTTGAACTCCTCCACTTGGGGCAAAATATCTTCTGCAAACCGAAGATGGCACTCCACCCTTTTCCAGGTGAGAACCATGGACTCGGAGGTGCTGATCTTCATCCCAATTGCTTCACACTAAACAAACCGATCCAGTGAGAGCTGAAGATCCTGGGCAGATGAAGCCAGCAGGACCAAATCAACTGCAAAAAGCAGTGACCCTAATCCTGCAGCCACCAAACCGGATCCCCTCAACGCCCTGACTGCACCTAGAATTTCTGTCCATGAATGTTATGAACAGAATCGGTGACAAAGGGAAGCCCTGGCTGAGTCCAACTCTCACTGGAAACAGGTCCAACTTACTGCTGGCAATGCGGACCAAGCTCTGACACCGATCATTCATCGGACCTCCCGAAGGACACGGTCAAATACCTTCTCCCCACAAAGCACATGTCGAATGGTTGGACAAACTCCCGAGTGTAGTGTGTACCAAATTTTATAGTGAGCTGGCTAAGCACCCTAAAGTTACAGTGGGTGTTTTGTTGAGCGCATTGATATGTTTGTACATTTTCTTCTTGAGGGAAAACCAAAGAGGAGTGAGTGCATTTGAGGAGACAAACCCAACAAAACGCAGTACTTGGCATTGTCTCCTATGAACACTTCAGCTGTAATAATGCCCTGTTATACTCTGCAGATTACAAAACAAATACACAAAAAATGTCTGCAGTACTCTCCGAGGAAATATGGTCATATGGAGGAAATGGTAAATATTGGAGAAGATTATCATAATTTTAAGTATGTCCTTTAAAAGATCTCAGGTCAGTTCAAGTCAACATTAAACAAGCCAATATCCACACTTTGTTCACACACATCACTATAAATGTGTGCCCCATATCTATGCCATCATACCTACATTCTCATCCCACTTGTCACGTACCCTTAAGGCTCAATTAGTCTTTTTTTATGGTCTCCCTGGCATACCCACTGTATTTTCAGTGTCCGTGCTATGACCATGAGGGTTTTGTATTTATAGTTTGACATCATTATTCACATCACCTCTTTGACATTTTTTTTGATAACTTCATAGTTTATCTTTTGGGATTTGTGCAGCCCTGGAGTTTTTAAAGGGGACCTATGATGATTTTAATCTACATTTAAAACACTCCCTTGTGGTCTAGATCAGTGGTTCTCAAATGGGGGTACGCGTACCCCTGGGGGTACTTGAAGGTATGCCAAGGGGTACGTGAGATTTTTTTAAATATTCTAAAAATAGCAACAATTCAAAAATCCTTAATAAATATATTTATTGAATAATACTTCAACAAAATATGAATGTAAGTTCATAAACTGAACATCAAATCAAGGAGGAAATTCCATTCATTACCATAAACCCAGAGTTTCCCCCATGCCATGATGGTTTGACCCTACCTGGCGGTGCCACACGGCACCAACTGTCAATCAACTATCGATGTAGAAAACAATGGAGGCTTGGTTAAAGCGTAGCAGTAATGCAGCTGAGACATGTGGACATGTTCCATAAATATTGATGTTAAAGATTTATTTTTTTGTGAAGAAATGTTTAGAATTAAGTTCATGAATCCAGATGGATCTCTATTACAATCCCCAAAGAGGGCACTTTAAGTTGATGATTACTTCTATGTGTAGCAATCTTTATTTGTAATTGAATCACTTGTTTATTTTTCAACAAGTTTTTAGTTATTTTTATATCTTTTTTTCCAAATAGTTCAAGAAAGACCACTAAAATGAGCAATATTTTGCACTGTTATGCAATTTAATAAATCAGAAACTGATGACATAGTGCTGTATTTTACTTCTTTATCTCTTTTTTTCAACCAAAAATGCTTTGCTCTGATTAAAAATGTTCACAGGGGGTACATCACTGAAAAAAGGTTGAGAACCACTGGTCTAAATAATATGTATTAAATATGCTTTGGTGTAAATTTAGAATACATTTTGCTCCACAGTCACGTTTATATTTTAATTTCTGAAGGCGTTCCTAGATTGCAAATGAAACCACACTACATCCTCTTCAAAAGTATCGTAATTTATCTTTTGAAAATGTGCACTGTTTAAATATATATCTTGAAGTCGTCACCGCTATTTTTTTTCTGTGAAGTCACGACAGCCAGACTGCAAAACCCCCCAAAACTGTGTGCAAGCTTACGCCAAAATGCATGAATCTTATGATTTGATGCATTGACATTGGTTAATGTGAGTATGAATCATTGTAACAGCATTTTTAAGTCAGAAAAGACAAAAATCGTCATAGGTTCCCCACAAGTTTGAGATGCAGAAATCATACGACTTAAAGGCCTACTGAAATGCGATTTTCTTATTTAAACTGGGATAGTAGGTCCATTCTATGTGTCATACTTGATCATTTCGCGATATTGCCATATTTTTGCTGAAAGGATTTAGTAGAGAACATCGACGATAAAGTTCGCAACTTTTGTTTGCTGATAAAAAAGCCTTGCCTCTACCGGAAGTAGCAGACGAGTAGCGTGACGTCACAGGTTGTGGAGCTCCTCACATGTGCACATTGTTTACAATCATGGCCACCAGCAGCGAGAGCGATTCGGACCGAGAAAGCGACGATTTCCTCATTAATTTGAGCGAGGATGAAAGATTTGTGGATGAGGAAAGTGAGAGTGAAGGACAGTGGGAGCGATTCAGATAGGGAAGATGCTGTGAGAGGCGGGTGAGACCTGATATTCAGCTGGGAATGACTAAAACAGTAAATAAACACAAGACATATATATACTCTATTAGCCACAACACAACCAGACTTATATTTAATATGCCACAAATTAATCCCGCATAACAAACACCTCCCCCCTCCCGTCCATATAACCCGCCAATACAACTCAAACACCTGCACAACACACTCAATCCCACAGCCCAAAGTACCGTTCACCTCCCCAAAGTTCATACACCACATATATTTCCCCAAAGTCCCCAAAGTTATGTACGTGAGACTTTTTGAGACTTTTATTAGTAGGTTGCACAGTGAAGTACATATTCCGTACAATTGACCACTAAATAGTAACACCCGAATTGATTCATGATACAGATATATACTATCATATATACTATCATCATAATACAGTCATCACACAAGATAATCATCAGGGTGTATACGTTGAATTATTTACGTGACATGCACATAGCGGCACGCACGTACGGGCAAGCGATCAAATGTTTGGAAGCGTACTCACGGTACAGTGTCTGCGTATCCAACTCAAAGTCCTCCTGGTAAGAGTCTCTGTTGTCCCAGTTCTCCACAGGCCAATGGTAAAGATTGACTGTCATCTTTCGGGAATGTAAACAATGAAACACCGGCCATGTTTGTGTTGCTAAAGTCGGCCGCAATACACCGCTTCCCACCTACATCTTTCTTCTTTGCTGTCTCCATTGTTCATTGAACAAACTGCAAAAGATTCACCAACACAGATGTCCAGAATACTGTGGAATTTTGCGATGAAACAGACCACTTAATAGCTGGCCCACATGCTCTCTCAAAATGTCCTCTACAATCCGCGACGTCACGCGCTGACGTCATCATACCGAGACGTTTTCAGCAGGATATGTCGCGCGAAATTTAAAATTGCACTTTAGTAAACTAACCCGGCCGTATTGGCATGTGTTGCAATGTTAAGATTTCATCATTGATATATAAACTATCAGACTGCGTGGTCGGTAGTAGTGGGTTTCAGTAGGCCTTTAAGACTTGCAGTGTAAAGAAAGTGTTGAAGTGCCCAATTTTGATGAGTGCACCTGGCTTTTCAGACTTTATACATGTACTTTCAAGTGACCAGTAGCCGCTTTGCTCACCAAATGCATTCTTGTCTTCATCTCTGTCACAAATTGTCACAAATCACATGCACATGCACAGGAACAAGAAGCTGTAAAGGCTTCTCTGGTTTTATTCCAAGAGCTGCAGCTGTATCCTTCTTTCCGTCTCTCCACTATCCATCTCTGTAATTGATTTGGGAAGGAAAGATGCGCATGGAGGGCATAAAGACAACAACACATGCTCAGGTCTCCTCCCGCTTAAAATCTGGACTCCGGTCCTCCTCCTTTTCATGTCTAGAATTTGCTTGATGTCAGTGCTGTTGAAAATATAGCATCTGTTTCTTTGCCGTTTTGTGTTTTAGGTCGTTGTTTTGCAGGTGCAAGTCTGTGTATGAATGTTTTCATTCCTGCGTGCCTGGGTTGTGTTTTAACAAACCCCAAAAAACTGAGAACAGTGTAATAGGTGGGTTGCAATCATCTGACCTAGAGGCACATCCGGGCACTTCCAGGTTTCAGGCGATTGTCTAGAGCCCCATTAGGGGAATTAAATACTTCTGTGTTTATTTGTATTTACAACCTTTTACACGGGCCTGTTTTGTCAAAACGGACCAATACAAAGTTGGATTAGCCACTTAACTTCTACGGACAAAGATGACAACATTACTGAAACACAAGAGACAGTAGGATAATGTTTTATGTTCGTATAATCTTGAAATATGCATTATAACGCATGCATGTGACACGCAGTGAGATAAATTCTGCTAAAAGCAGCTTTTTTTTTTTGGTTCGTGAAGTTTAGTGAAGTTTATTTGCATCCGTGTCTGACATTTGTTTGCTAAATATATATTCAAACCATGTACATTTTCATAAGAAATAATGAGAAATAAATTAGGATACTTTTGGAGAGGGTTGGGCGTGGTTTCATTTGCAATGTGGGAACGCCTCCACCAAGGAACATGTTGGATTACATTTGTAGAGCAAAAGTTACACCAGAGCATATCCAATACATATCTAAACCACAGGGAAGTGTTTCAAACGTAGATCAAAATCATCATAGTGTATCAAAATTTTTAACCTTAAACCAGGGATCAACAAAAATTGCTCAAAAATGTTTGTGACCACTGAGTCTTGATTTATTTTTGTTTTAAGTTTCACCTTCACGCATACATTTAGATGCTGTCATTCTGTTTCTGTTTTGGCAAGTATCAGATTAATTCGAAAAATACAGATATTTTACCCCAAAGCATGTTATAGTCAAAGTATTTTTTGTATACATATATATTATATACATATATATTAGGGCGTATTTTGGGAGGGGCAAGGCCATTTTTATGCTCCAAAGAGGGACACAGCAAACTTAAATTTGGGAATGCTCGCATTAGAGACTACAAATCCACAATCCTTAGACATAGACAAAAACATGAGTACATACAGTAAACAACACAACTTATGTCAGTCTCATTAACAAAGATACCAAATAGTATTATTATTGTCTCCTTTTCAATTGCTTTGCAAATCTGTCCAATAATATTTAAGACAACCAAGGCCAAAATTCAGATTACCTCTCCACTATCCAATTTTCAGCTGATAGTTAAAGGGGAACATTATGACCAGACCTAAGCGTCAATATATACCTTGATGTTGCAGAAAAAAGACCATATATTTTTTTAACCGATTTCCGAACTCTAAATGGTGGTCTAAAAGATGCGAAAGTGGCAAGAAATTGGACGTTTGTTCCACACACTTTACCGACGAAAGCTATGCTACGACAGAGATGGCAAGAATGTTTGGATATCCTGCGACACTCAAAGCAGATGCATTTCCAACGATAAAGTCAAAGAAATCTTCCGCCAGACCCCCATTGAATCTGCCGGAGTGTGTGAGCAATTCAGGGACAAAGGACCTCGGTAGCACGGCAAGCAATGGCGGCAGTTTGTTCCCGCAGACGAGCGAGCTAAACCCCCCTGGATGTCTTGGCTCACACCGTCCCGAAGATGATCAAGAGAAGAATATCGACCCTAGCTTCCCTGGCCTGCTGACATGAGGGTATGTCTCCAGAATATATTAATTGATGAAAATTGGGCTGTCTGCACTCTCAAAGTGCATGTTGTTGCCAAATGTATTTCATATGCTGTAAACCTAGTTCATAGTTGTTAGTTTCCTTTAATGCCAAACAAACACATACCAATCGTTGGTTTGAAGGCAATCGCCGAATTCGTCCTCGCTTTCTCCCGTCTCGCTGGCTGTCGTGTCGTTTTCGTCGTTTTCGCTTGCATACGGTTCAAACCGATATTGCTCAATAGCTTCAGTTTCTTCTTCAATTTCGTTTTCGCTACCTGCCTCCACACTACAACCATCCGTTTCAATACATTCGTAATCTGTTGAATCGCTTAAGCTGCTGAAATCCGAGTCTGAATCCGAGCTAATGTCGCTATAGCTTGCTGTTCTTTCCGCCATGTTTGTTTGTGTTGGCTTCACTATGTGACGTCACAGGAAAATGGACGGGTGTATATAACGATGGTTAAAATCAGGCACTTTGAAGCTTTTTTTAGGGATATTGCGTGATGGGTAAAATTTTGAAAAAAACTTCGAAAAATATAATAAGCCACTGGGAACTGATTTTTAACGGTTTTAACCATTCTGAAATTGTGATAATGTTCCCCTTTAAACGTTGCAAGCTTTTCGCATATTCTCATTAGATTTAGTCATATTACAATTGTATTTTCCCACTTCCAGAGTTCTCTTTGTTTTTAACATTGTTCAGCCTTAATGACTAATACTTTAGTCCTGCATGTTTTTTTTTTTGGAATAATGGTCAATTGTTTCATGCTCCATCCAACCCCTGCTTCTTGTTTTAAAGTGGCGTTTTATCAACGGGTATCCCGGCAGAAGGACTCACTCAACCACATTTCAATCTGTATGCAAAAATGCTTCCAGCTCGAGACTGCAACCAACGAAACAGCACACTTCCCACATACATACGCACACAGACACTTCCAAGCATGTCATGTTTGCCCATTCCTCTCCAAATGGGTGGAAAAAAATGAAGAGCTGGTGACAACCCCCCCCCCCCCCCCACCCCCCCAAAAATCCAAATGCTTTCCATTAAAGTTTTCCAGCTTGTTGGCAGAAGGAAGTGGTGGTGTTTGGAGGTCATTGTTAAAAGCTCAGTGGAAATACCCCCTTTCGCTGCCATTTTTGACCATCAAACATGTGTATGCGTGTGTAGTTCAAGCTTTTATTAGGCTTCAGTGGTGTTTGGACATCCGGAAGTGAAACACTAATAGGACAGAATGATTCAGAAATGGACAGAAACACCCCGCTGGAGGTCTTGAAGTTAATTTGTCCCTCTTCCCTTCTCTTTTGCCCTCTTGTTCTTTTTTCAATCACTCACTCATTTTTACAGAGTGCTCTGCTGATTCTGTTCATCTTCCTCCTCATGTTCCGATGTTGCTGCACACATTTTTTTACATCCTTTTATTCCTGCAATTCTGCCCTTTCCCAAAAGCACTTAGAGTCAGCGGGGGGAAGCTTTTAGTGGCTGATTACTCCTACATGGTAATTTCTCCTTGTTATGCTCCTCTGTCTTTCATTTTTTCCCCTTCTTTTTCATTTTTTGCTCCTCTAGTCTGTTGGTGGACAGCTTGACAACCAATATAGAGCAACATGGGATAAGAGATAATTTAAGTTGGAGCAATCTCCCAGTATACCATAGTAGGCTTGGGGTACTTTATCAAATATCCTTATTTTAATGTTATTTTGTGGGTAACCCGTAGCTGGAGGGACCTCAGTGATGCCCTACATTTTAGCTTTTTAAATATACTGACAAGGTGAAACATGTCTTTCAGCAGGACACGGCTATTCTTTGTCATGGTCAGATTATTTTTTTAAATACCCAAATTACTTGAACTGAAAATTCAAGACAGTTTACATATTTTACCGTTTCCAAGTGTGTGTCTTCATGTTGTTAGGGCAGTTTGACAAAAGTACCAACACGTGTTATATTGAGTACTGTTATCATGTCCCATGTGATGGGAATTGGTGAAGTATTGGTTCAAATGTAAAAGGTACCCATCCCTAACTGTGTAGTGAATGCCTAGATAAAATATGCGTGTTTCCGGTCAAACTGCCCTAACGACAAATAACATCGTCAAAAGATACGTAAATAGTCGGGTCTTTTATAAATATGTTTCCTCTCTTGTTAAAGGGGAATATTATCACAATTTCAGAAGGGTTAAAACCATTAAAAATCAGTTCCCAGTGGCTTATTTTATTTTTCCAAGTGTATTTCAAAATTTTACCCATCACGCAATATCCCTAAAAAAAGTTTCAAAGTGCCTGATTTTAACCATCGTTATATAAACCCGTCCATTTTCCTGTGACGTCACACAGTGATGCCAATACAAACAAACAGGAAGGTATAGCGACATTAGCTCGGATTCAGACTCGGATTTCAGCGGCTTAACACTGTCTGATAAGATAATTACTAACAACTATGAACTAGGTTACAGCATATGAAATATATTTGGCAACAACATGCACTTTGAGAGTGCAGACAGCCCATTTCAGGCGCGCTAAGAACATATTTTTCCACGATTTCCGCACTCAGGTTAACCATACCTAAATAGACACAAAATACTGCATTACACAAGACTACCCGAATGTACTCGAATGATTGAAAAAAATAAATGTTTTTAAGCTAAATTATTGGTAAACACAGTTTATGTATAATAATTTACGTAAAACCGCGAGTAATGAATAAAGTTTTCATCAATTAATATATTCTGTAGACATTCCCTCATCCGCTCTCTTTTCCTGAAAGCTGATCTGTCCAGTTTTGGAGTTGGTGTCAGCAGGCCAGGGAAGCTAGGGTCGATATTCTTCTCTTGATCATCTTCGGTGGCATTAGGGACGGTGTGAGCCAAGACATCCAGGGGGTTTAGCTCGCTCGTCTGCGGGAACAAACTGCCGCCATTGCTTGCCGTGATACCGAGGTCCTTTGTCCCTGAATAGCTCACACACTCCGGCAGATTCAATGGGGGCCTGGCGGCAGATTTCTTTGACTTTATCGTTGGAAATGCATCTGCTTTGAGTGTCGCAGGATATCCACACATTCTTGCCATCTCTGTCGTAGCATAGCTTTCGTCGGTAAAGTGTCCAAACGTCCAATTTCTTGCCACTTTCGCATCTTTGGGCCACTGGTGCAACTTGAATCCGTCCCTGTTCGTGTTGTTACACCCTCCGACAACACACCGACGAAAGTGAGAAAATGGCGGATTGCTTCCCGATGTGAGGTCACGTTGTGACGTCATCGCTCCGAGAGCGAATAATAGAAAGGCGTTTAATTCGCCAAAATTCACCCATTTAGAGATCGGAAATCGGTTACAAAAATATATGGTCTTTTTTCTGCAACATCAAGGTATATATTGACGCTTACATAGGTCTGGTGATAATGTTCCTCTTTAAGGACCATTGTTAAACATGATTCGATGAATGAAGGGTTTCTTGGTTCTTTTTAACTACGTTTCTTGACACGTAATTTTGTGTACCGCATTTTCCGAACTATAGGGCGCACCGGATTATAAGGCACACTGCCGATGAATGGTCTATTTTTGATCTTTTTTCATATATAAGGCGCATTAAAGCATACTTGCCAACCCTCCCGGATTTTCCGGGAGACTCCCGAAATTCAGCGCTTCTCTCGAAAACCTCCCGGGACAAATTTTCTCCCGAAAATCTCCCGAAATTCAGGCGGACCTGCGTGACGTGTCGACAGCCTGTTTTCACGTCCGCTTCCCCACAATATAAACAGCCTGCCTGCCCAATCACGTTATAACTGTAGAATGATCGAGGGCGAGTTCTTAGTTTCTTATGTGGGTTTATTGTTAGGCAGTTTCATTAACGTCCTCCCAGCGCCGTAACAACACACAACAACAGCAGTCACGTTTTCGTCTACCGTAAAGCAGTTTGTCTGCCGTAAACAGCAATGTTGTGACACTCTTAAACAGGGCAATACTGCCATCTACTGTATATGTATATGTGACATTAACATCTACGGCTTTTAGAGAGTGCACTGCACAACTGCACACACAACAAGGAGACGAAGCAGAATGCATCATCAGAGAGGGTGTTCAGCATGGTTAGAAAAATAGTGACAGAGAATAGAACAAGGATGGACAATTCAACTCTTAACTCAACAATGAGTATGTGTATATATATATATATATATATATATATATATATATATATATATATATATATATATATATATATATATGAAATACTTGACTTTCAGTGAATTCTAGCTATATATATAATATATATATATATATGTGTATATATATGTGTGTGTATGTATATATATATATATATATATATATGTATTTCTTATATATATATATATATATATATATATATATATGTATTTCTTATATATATATATATATATATATATATATATATATATATATATATATATATATATATATATGTATTTCTTATATATATATATATATATATATATATATATATATATATATGTATTTCTTATATATATATATATATATATATATAAGAAATACATATATATATATATATATATATATATATATATATATACATACACACATATATATATACACATATATATATATATATTATATATATAGCTAGAATTCACTGAAAGTCAAGTATTTCATATATATATATATATATATATATATATATATATATATATATATATATATATAATATGACTTGGTGAATCCTAGCTGTAAATATACTCCTCCTCTCTAACCACGCCCCCCGACCACGACCCCCCCCTCCCCCCAAACCCCCAACCTCCTGAAATCGGAGGTCTCAAGGTTGGCAAGTATGCATTAAAGGAGTCTTATTATTTTTTGGTAAATGTAAAACAATTCCTTGTGGTCTACATAGCATGTATTGGTGGTTTTTTGGTCAAAATGTTGCATAGATTATGTTTTACAGATCATCTTCAAGCCGCTTTCAGACAGTCACTTCTGGATGCGCCTTTTTGTGGGCGGTCTTATTTACGTGGCTCACCTTCGGCAGCGTCTTCTCCCCGTCATCTTTGTTGTAGCGGTGTAGCGTGCAAGGACGGGAGTGGAACAAGTGTCAAAAGATGGAGCTAACTGTTTTAATGACATTCAAACTTTACTTAAATCAATAACGGAGCAACCCCGGAAATGTGTCCCGTGAAAAACCGTCCGACCGGAACTCTAATAACTAAAGTTCCTTGGGTGAATAATGTAAACTCACTACACCGGTATGTTTTAGCGCTTTCATGGCGAGTTTCCTGACAGATATAAGTAAGAACTTTACGCTACTTTATATAACAAGAAGATGCAGAAAAATAAGAAGCTTATCGACTACGGTGTCGGTACGGACACCCACAATTTTTCAGGATTCATGCAGATGCCAAATACAGATCAGCAAGTACCAGAAGGTAAGAAAAGTTGTTTTTGCATAATAATGCAAAACAAAACGCCAGATAATGTCTTACCTTATACACACACCATAATAATACTCGTATGTTGAAGCACATCAAACGGTGCATGCTACACTTATCTCTTATGTTTGACTGCGGTCACATTTATCATTACACCATGTGCCAAATAAAATTGCTTCGAGGTGGGTAAGCTCAACCAAACCTATTTCTTACATTAGGCACACCAGGTTATAAGGCGCACTGTCGAGTTTTGAGGGGAAAAAAAGGATTTTAAGTGCGCCTTATAGTCCGGAAAATACGGTATGTTTAATGTTAGATTTCCGGTTGATTTTTCCAATTATTATGAGCTCTAAATATTTGTTTTCGTTCACCCCGTCAATGTCTGCACCACATTTGAGTCTTTTTTCCTGTTACCACACAACATTACTTTAGTTTAGTTTAGTTTTCGTTTGTTTATTTCCACTGTGATTGTTTTATCAATGCATTGTTTATGAAGTGCCTTTGGAGCCAATCATTTGTAGACCTCACCTTGAGGCCACAAAAGAACCATCTGCCGTGTCAGCAGCCTTATGCAAACAGGATGGAAGGGGGCGAGAGGTAGGCAGGATGAGGGAGCTACAGAAGGTGCAGGCCTGAGACCATAGATATAGAGACAATTTTACATGCATTATTAACAACAAATTCCTGTTGATCATGGCGTCAACTTGCACACAAACGAAGGCAGCAGGGATCCCAGGCAAGTTATATTTAATGCAGTGAGGTTAAGGCATTGATGGATAAATGATGCAAGTACTTGGGGGGAAAAATCACGATAAAATAAAGCCTCTGCTTGGGTTTTATTCACTATTCATTGTTGCATCCACATATCTTGTCTCGTATCAAACAATAGCATGATATCAAATTAAAACACTTATATTACTGACGTAATATCGGTGCGGGCCTGGAATTTGCCTAAAATCTGGTCCTATGAAAGTAATTGCACCGGAATAGCAACAATGTCTCAATTGTGTTTGTGGAATGTTAATGTTCAAGTTGGTTTCTTTTTTCATTTTAATCAAACTGACAGCATCTCTTAATTGTTTATTAGGCCGCTAAATCTTGTTTTAATTGTGGTCTGCATTGAACATTTAGTCCGGAAATGGCAGCAAAACGCAATACCCTTGTGGAAAGTGCTAGATAGTTTCTTTGAACTTGAATCCAAATGGACAAAACAAGCAACTTGTTCTCACACACAATGGACACACAAGTGCTTCGCCCATTGGCACGGAAGCGACAAAACTATATACCCAAACAGCCATCTTAATTTGGGTTGTTTTCTTGTCTCCCTATTATCCTCATTGGGTTTAGTGTAGTTTTAATGAATAAATTATTAAATAACTAATGTGAGAATATATTTTATACATTAAAAGTTGGGGACCGGTGGTCATTGTTACAGTATACTGTATGTAAATTGCCAAAATTAAAAACACACAACTATTGGATTGTAGTATTTTAAGTTGTTTTGGGAAACTTTGTCCTGGATCTGCACCAAATAGTAGTAAGTTCATATTTTTCTCATCCTCAAAGTTGGTAGGAAATACATTAAATTAAACACGATTTTAGCTGGATTTGTCTGAAAGATACTAGAATAATGGACCGATAAGAAAGATGACATCCATCTGTTCTCGAGAGAGAACAAACACCTTCTTGAAAGGAAGAAAGGGACAATGTGAGACAAAAAATGTTTTCTTTTTGTTTTTCACCTGCAGGGATAATGCAGAGTATGATAAAAACAACTAGATGTTTACTAGGGCTGGACAATTATGGCAAAAATAATAATCACAATTATTTCTATTGATATTGTAATCAGGATTAATTACACAATTATTCATTAAGTTGAAAACACGAGTATATATAGTATCACCAAAACTCAACTTTAAATAGAGTCTTAAAAAACCCTGAATATAAATTAGTAACGATTAAACCACAGGTACAATTATAATAATAGCAATAACAATAAATTAAAAATAACAACAGCAGGTGGGTGGGGTTGGGGGGGGGCGGAGTGTATTGTAGCATCCCGGAAGAGTTAGTGCTGCATGGGGTTCTGGGTATTTGTTCTGTTGTGTTTATGTTGTGTTACGGTGTGGATGTTCTCCCGAAATGTGTTTGTCATTCTTGTTTGGTGTGGGTTTACAGTGTGGCGCATATTTGTAACAGTGTTAAAGTTGTTTATACGGCCACCCTCATTGGGACCTGTATGGCTGTTGATCAAGTATGCTTTGCATTCACTTATGTGTGTGTGAAAGTCGCATATATTAAGTGGCTGGGCCGGCATGCTGTTTGTATGGAGGAAAAGCGGACATGACAACAGGTTGTAGAGGACGCTAAAGGCAGTGCCTTTAAGGCACGCCCCCAAAATTGTTGTCCGGGTGGAAATCGGGAGAAAATCGGGAGAATGGTTGCCCCGGGAGGGGCACAGAAATTCGGGAGTCTCCCGGGAAAATCGGGAGGGTTGGCAAGTATGCATTACGGCGGCATCCTGAGGAGTTTTAGTCTGCCACAATTCTTCTGGGATTAAGTCTTTTACCCACATATAAATCGCTATGGGCTTGAAATCTTTTTGATTACTAATGAGCAGCAGTCATTAGGGATTATCTGGGTTTTTTCGGTGCTGACATATAGCAAGTTAAGATTTAGTTGACACTAGTGTTGTAATGATACCAAAATTATTTCGATACTTTTCGGTACTTTTCTAAATAAAAGGGGACCACAAAAAAATTGCATTATTGGCTTTATTTGAACAACAAATCTTCGGGTACATTAAACATATGTTTATTACCGCAGTTAAGTACTTAAATAAAATAGTGAACATACTACAAGACAACTTGCCTTTTAGTAGTAAGTAAACAAACACAGGCATCTAATTAGTCTGCTGACGTATGCAGTAACATATTGTCATTTATCATTCTATTATTTTGTCAACATTATTAAAGACAAGTGGTAGAAAATGTATTATTACGGTACGTTTCAGAGACGGTATAGTACCGAAAATGATTCATTAGTATCGCGGTACTATACTAATACCGGTATACCGTACAACTCTAGTTGACACTCTTTACTGTTTGGCTTTCAAACCACATTTACACAATTGCCTTGTATTTAAGAAGTATACTTCTCTTAAAACCTATAACCTTAAACATTCATACCCACTCCTCTATTAAGAGTCCCTACTTAGAGGGCTCCTAATCACCATGGCAACATGAGAGACATCAAATTGGTTCCCTTCTGTAAAATGATTTTTTCATGGCGATTGTCTGATGTGTGATAAGGGATTGTAATATTGAATTATTAATCCTTTCAACGGAATTACATTTTGATGAGTGAAGAAAAAGTGTTTTAAGAAAGTTATTGAAAAGCAATCATTAAAAATCAAACCAAAAAGAATCATGTGATGAATATGTACCACTTCATTTAATTTTTTTTCCAAAATGGGAGATTTGAGTCATTTGATTTTTAGCCTTGAAGTAGCATTGGGGATTTCACAGTCATTTTGTGTAGGATACATTTTTGAGATGACAGATACGAACAGACAGATGGGAGGAAAAACTACTCATAACAGACTGAAAGAAAGGGTAAAATAATACAACTTTTTGCCCATGACGAAAGGAAGGGGATAGTTCAAGGACATACTGTAGCAGGGCAGAGACTTGATGAAACAAACTTGAGATCGCTTAGGTAAAAGTAGACACACAAATTAAAAGTGATTTGGTGTGACATATGCGATCAGTTATACAGCACCACTTTTACCAGTTGAAACCTCAATTTTTTTAAAGCCGCAGATGGAGGGAAGCTGCAGAAAAATTCCATTTGATCTGTTGCATATCCTCCTAAGCGCCAACGTCGTCTGCAGTGGACTTTTGGGTTTTGCATAGCCGGGGTATTTTTTGCCCCTGACATCTGACAAAAAAAATTAACCAAAAACAAATTTCCACTGCAGATGACGCTGGTTCTCAGGGGTATATACAACAGTAGGAAGTGTATGTTGTCACGTCTTCAAATGCTCTTAGACCACCACAGCAGACCAATTGCATCAGTTTGTTACAAATAGAGCAAACCTGGTGATGAAGCGTAAAGGCAACCTTAGATCACGACTAATGCTTTTTGTACTACCCAATTGGTACATATAACTGAAATGTGTTAGAATGTAATCCAACTTCCATTATTCATCAAGGATCAGTCGTCAAAAAATAAACAAAAAAGCCGTTTGAAAGAAAATGTGTTCTTTATTAGGCATTGTTTCTTCTGTTGCTGCAGAGATTGATCTGATTTGTCACTTTGACACCATTTATTAAAGTGTCCTTGGAGAAAAGATTACAAATCTGGTTAAACTCTTTTTGTTTTTTTATTGTTCCTGTTTTTAAGGAGGGAGGAATTCTGACGGCTCAAATGATCCGAGTCATCGTGGAGATCAAAGTCTGACCACACATACCACCGTAACAAAAAGAGATCTGTCCGTCTAGAATACCAAACATGTTTAAAATTAGCAAACCAACATCTGCGCAGATCTAACCCAGTCTGGAAACTCATTGTAAGACCGGTCGACTGCCAAATCCAAAATATGAGGTTGTTGTGCGGCTTCGTCGAGGATGAATGTTCTTACATTTGATTAAGGCTCAAAATTTTGGCTCTTAAGTCGCAACATCTGCGATCTCACAACAGCATCTTTTAACGTCTAAGGAATTGTGTGATATTTTATTTTCAAGATGAGATTGATGAGGTTTAGGACAAAAGACTGATGAGGGTCATCAGGGAAAGTATCCCACTGCAATAATAAAAGTAGAAAACAAAATAGTCACTGAGGCTAATGGTAACAAGCACACTGGTACGATTTTATATACCTTCCGTCATACAACAGTCCTATTGTTTTAGTTAGCTACTTCATTACCCACCAACTGTGTTAAAAGACTGTATTAAAACCAAGTATTGTCCCCCGCATTGACACGCTGACATTTATTTCTTGCATTCCTAACACAGGCCCCCATCCCCTGGGGCTTCCTGTTGAAATTGTTCTGAACCAGTACATGTTGTGTCTTCACCCTGTGTAGTTTACATCTCCAAAGCACCCATATTTTTGATACATTATGTTAAATTCCAACTGCTGACAAGAGTTATTTTCCAATTCCTATGTTCTATTCTTTGTTGTTCACCAATTTTTTTCCTGCTTTGCCGCGGTCATTCTCTCGTTTTTTGCGCACCTCAATGCACCCTGGGGAGCAATGATTCTCTAACAAACTTTAACTGAAGGCCCATGGACCTAATGATTAAGCAGTATTACTATGATAACACAACACAAAAGGTCACTTTTGCACCGACGAGGCTTTGCTTCCATGTATTATTATGCATGCCTTGCTAACTCTGACTAAGCCTATGAACGATTACCTTGCATGTGGATAATGTGGCAGTGAATAAAGGTGTAAAAGTGACCCCTTAGCCATTTGTGATAGCGTAGAGTTAATTAGCGCCATGATGACCCCTTGATATCGCTCTTTTGGTCCCCCACACACACACACACGCACACACACACACACACACACACACACACACACACGTTAGATTTAGCCCCTAGCCTGTAAATAGGTTGGGTCCTTTGGTCATTAATTGCCAAGTTGAACTGTAATGGGAAAGATAATGGTCCTTATGTTTACAGCTTGAGAAAATAAACGAGCAATGCTGGCTGATAAACCTTTTGCCAGAAACATAACTTTGTTTTCTGTGTTTTTTCAAAACACTGGAAAGAGATTTTTGTGTTGTCTTTGTTGATTGATCAATCTCTAAGAATTCTCTCGAGACTTGAGGCACAGTCGTGTGCACTACTTGGTTGCAATCAGCAGAGGTGCTGGAAAGCATATTATTCTACTCAGAAAGTAGGAGTTCAGAACAATACAGAAATATTTGTTTTAGGACTTTTTGAAGATGTTTTTTCCTCAGTTTGTACAGTGTTGTGTAAGCTAACTATTCTACTGATATGGTATTAAACTCTAAAGCAGGGGTCACCAACCTTTTTGAAACCAAGAGCTACTTCTTGGGTACTGATTAATGCGAAGGGCTACCAGTTTCCATCCATCCATTTTCTACCGCTTATTCCCTTTGGGGTCGCGGGGTGCGCTGGAGCCTATCTCAGCTACAATCGGGCGGAAGGCGGGGTACACTCTGGACAAGTCGCCACCTCATCGCAGGGGCTACCAGTTTGATACACACTTAAATAAATTGCCAGAAATAGCCAATTTGCTCAATTTACCTTTAACTCTATGTTATTATTAATAATTAATGATATTTATCTTTGTGGAAACACTGATCATCTTAATGATTTCTCACAATAAATATATATAGAAACAGATAAATATCAATATGCAACACTTTATTTTTATATTTTCTCTGCACATTTTTCAAATTGAACATTTTCAAATGATCACTTCTAAGACAGTCTTGTGAAATCACAATATCCCATTTTAACTCGCTAGCCACTAACATTTTTTTTTAACAAATCATGAATTACTTTGCACCATGTTTGTACAAATAATTACTCATGTAAAATACAAAAGTCAACTCTCAAATAAAAAAAAAAAATCATGTCACACTTTGAACTGGACACCAAATCTGTTGTCTGTTTCTTTGTCAGTTAGTGAAGACCAAGTCTTTAAAATATTTTCTTGGATTTTCAAATTCTATTTGAGTTTTGTCTCTCTTAGAATTAAAAATGTCGAGCAAAGCGAGACCAGCTTGCTAGTAAATAAATAAAATTTAAAAAATAGAGGCAGCTCACTGGTAAGTGCTGCTATTTGAGCTATTTTTAGAACAGGCCAGCGGGCGACTCATCCGGTCCTTACGGGCTACCTGGTGCCCGCGGGCACCGCGTTGGTGACCCCTGCTCTAAAGACTAACACCATTATTCGGATTGGCTTGAAATTACTCAAATAGCTCAATGCTCTCTACACTGCAACTTTAGTGTATTTAGCCAAATCATCACAACATTTGTTACACACCTTTAGAAGGCGGATAAGCCCATGTGTAAAATTTGAACATGGTTGGTTGAAAAAATTGTCCGCCATGAAGCAATACGTCTCTCTAGGGGCACAGGCAGGACTTGGCGACTAATTAGCCAAATTAAAAGTAAGTGATTGATTGGCATTTTGAACAAAACCTTTATGGGGTGACACACATTAAATTTACAATCATGTCTGTACATGGACATGTATTTCATATTTGTGTGAGTTAGTCTACATTAAAAAGCTACACTTGTCTTTAACCTCACATTTAAATTCTATTTTAGAACTGAGAATAAATCTCTGCAGGACTTGCTGGTTTCCTTACATTCAGGCCCTGTGGTAGTGCACATAATTCAATGTATAGAGTAGGCATCACCGATCGTCCCTCGCTTGTTACATGAAGCATCGCTCCATCCCTCTGACAACACATATCTGTCCCTGTCACAACTCCTACCATCAGTATGAATAATGCTTCCCTGAATGAGCTCTGCACATCACCATAACATGTAACAGCCTTCTAATTTCCCTGCCCGGGGCACTGTCACCCACCTGGCCCATCATCTGCATTACAGAACCAGCCTAATGCTGAGGAGGTGTGTGTGTGCCCATGAGGATTTGGGATGTCAGCTGTCCCTGCAACACTCCTCCAGCTCTAATCATAAATCCCTAGCAGGCAGAGGCTACATGCCTGGAGGCCATAAGGGCAGAGGAGGTGGGTACCCCGAGGCCAGCCCCAGGTATTTCTGGGCCTACCATGACTCTGGAAAGATGGTTTGAAAGCCAGTACAGGTGCAATTTTGAAATCTAAAATTCTACTGTACTACTGACCAGGAGTTGGTTCAGAGAATGGCACAAGATTAGAATTCAACCCCAAAATGACATGATTTAATGGTTTTAAATTAGGTTTGCATATTGTTGAAACGTATTGTTACATTACCAATAACTGTATACAAACCTACATTCCAATTTTGATTCCATTATTTGTTATACTCGAAACTAGTTCAGGGGCGGCCGAAGCTCTTTTCTATCTTACGGGGGCCTTAAATTTGACACTAGGTCAGGGGTCGGCAACCCAAAATGTTGAAAGAGCCATATTGGACCAAAAATACAAAAACAAATCTGTCTGGAGCCGCAAAAAATTTTAAAGACATACTACATACAGATAGTGTGTCATGGAATTAAGAGGACTTAAAGGAAACAAAATGACCTCAAATATAGCTACAAATGAGGCATAATGATGCAATATGTACATATAGCTAGCCTAAATAGCCTGTTAGCATCCATTAGCTTGCAGTCATGCAGTGACCAAATGTGTCTGATTAGCACTCCACACAAGTCAATAACGTCAACAAAACTCACCTTTCATGCACAAACTTAAAAGTTTGGTGGACAAAATGAGACAGAAAAAGAAGTGGCATAAAACACGTCCTAGAAAGTCGGAGAAAGTTATACGTGTAAACAAACTACGGTGAGTTCAAGGACTGCCAAAATTAGTAGGACAAAACGGCGCTCGCCAAATACTCGAATCAGTGAAGCATGTTTAATATAAACAGTGTGCTTTGTAACAATTGGGGAGATTTGTGTCATGTTTGTCCTCCTACAGAAACCATATTAAAACAAAAATAGATTTTTTTCCCCTCATCTTTTTCCATTTTTCATACATTTTTTGAAAAAGCTCCAGAGAGCCACTAGGGCGGCGCTAAAGAGCCGCATGCGGCTCTAGAGCCGCGGGTTGCCGACCCCTGCACTAGGTCATTTAAACTGATATTGCTCCCCTTTGCCGTCGACCATTGGCCTGCACTAATGGTACTCCACAACTTTCAGTCTTCAGTGGCCAAATGCGGCCCGTTAATGACAACATACTGGCCACTGAGTTCAGTTCAAAACTTGGGAGACAACAATTTCCCCAAAACACCAGTGGAAACACATTGGAAGATTCTTGCATTGACATTAGTCTACCTTCTAAAGGCCAGCGTCGACTGCAACAGACTTGTATTTTGCATAACTGCTATACCATCCATCCACTTTCTACCGCTTGTCCCTCTCGGGGTCGCGGGGATGCTGGTTTTTCTGAAATTTGTAACTAATGAAATAAATGTCCATGCACTGCAGAGTGTGGTAGTTCTCAAAATCAGCATTATATTGAAGGAAGAAGTCTGGCCCACTGATCGTTCGCTTTCTGAGAATTTGGCCCCTAAAACAAGTTAGTTGAATAGCAATGCATTCTGTAAACAAACCACATTTTGAGTGTTAAATGTGCTCAAGCATGGTACAGATCGCCTCGTGTGGATTATCTGTTACAGTAGTTCTTCAAGTGCATCAACCGATACGGCTGCATATTTGGTTATCGAGACATCTATTAACAACCAAATACCTCTCCTGCTGCTGCGACTCAACAAGGGAACAGTTCAGTTTTACGTTAATGTCAATCTGCATCAAGCTGCCTTTTTAAAGTGACAAAGTATTTCATTTGTAATAACTGGTCAATGAAATGCCAGAAAGTAAAGGGTAATTACTTTTATGCCACTCACCATCTCTTCAAACAATTCTCAGTATAGGGTACAAACCAATGAAGTCATTGCTAGGTTTTTATGGGTCTAAACCATGACTGTCTTATATGTCAGAATAAACAGAAGATGTTATGTCCAGTCCATCCAAAATCTTGGGACTTTTGTCCATTGCAATCTTGTAGGACATTGATATTGACTGACATTTTATTTGCTTACCACTAATATTAATATTAATTTTCAAATAAAAACTATTTTCCCTCAGTGGACAGATTTTTCCTCGCATCATGTTTCTCACCAGCTAGTACTGTGTCAGTAAGAAGAGGAGTTCATGGTTCACCCCCTTGTTCACTGAATGGAACGTTTCAATCTGGACCTTAGCTGTAATGCCTAGCATCGATGAGTCCGCCACCAGGGGTGTGTCTGTCTCTGTGGTCCAAAGAAGCCCACGGTCAACTTGACTTCCTTAGCGTCCATTTGTCATCATTAGCTTGGGACATAAAACTGATCTCTAAGTAAAGTTTAAATGTTAAAAGTCAATTCCGGGCGCACACACTGATTTATTGCCCTGGACAGTTACCATGGGAACAGGGAAGGGGTAAGAGGTACACCTAAGAGTCTCTATGTGGCTTTTCCAGTTCCTTGGAACAGATTGAGTTGCCCTTGCTTGTGTTGTGTGACAAACTGCAGACACTCTTTGGAAACAATATGCGAGAATAATATTTTTTATGCATCTACTGCTTATCCTATGCGCTGTTACGGTAGGGGTCTGAACCTATCCCATCTGAACCTATCCCAGCTGATTTAGGCCTCTCTGGACTGGTCGCCAGTCAGCCGCGAAGGGGGATTCTTAATGGGGCATTTAATTTGTCCCTTTCCAGCTGCAAAGAGTTTGGCACTGTACATCACTACACTACCAAGGCGGATTGTAACGAAGTTGACTGTCGAAGCTCGTGTTTCTAATGCCACACAGGGTGCCGCGCTGTCTTGCATCGTTGCAAATCATGTTATTATGTTGTACATGTATGCGGTCCATGTCCTGCTTTATCATAACACATTTAAACATAGATTTGATCCATCCAATTGGAATCGATTGGATGCCCTGAGAATACAATGACCTGGATAACACCCATAGACATACTTTAAAATGGCTCCCAACTTTGGATGATTGAGAGATGTATTCTGTGAGAAAACAACCTACTTTCAAAGATTTGACAACAAATCTGTGAATTTGCAGGGGCACAAATGTGCGTGGATCTACAACAGGGGTGCTCATTATGTCGATCGCGAGCTACCGGTCGATCGCGGAGGGTGTGTCAGTCGATCACCAGCGAGGCATTAAAAAAATAGTCCTAAAAATGAGCGATCATAAATCTTCACTATGACGTCACTTTCGTCACTTGATTGACATTCACGGCACCCGAGGGTCTTCTGAGATGACGCTGGCTGCTGCCAGCTCATTAAAATTACCGACAGGAAGGCGAGAAACACTTTATTTCAACAGACTCTGGCGCCGTACCTGTCGTCAAAACTCCAAAGACCGACTGCACAGTTGCACAGTTGCGCTAACAAAATAAGAGTCTCAGAAAGCTGGCGTGCCCAAGCTAGCAAGCTACGGAGTTTGCCGACAATGTATTTTTTGTAAAGTGTATACAAAGGAGTACGGAAGCTGGACAAATAAGATGCCAAAAACCAACCACTTTCATGTGGTATTGGACGGAAAGGAGGACTTTTTTTCTCCTCCATTCGAAAATGTGGACGTTATTAGCACCACTGTCTGATTCCAATCAATGCAGGTCATCAGAATCAGGTCATACACCAACTTATATTCTTGTCTTCATGAAAGAAAGGAATCTATATGTGTTAAACATGCTTGTATTATCATTAAACACCTTTAACTTATTAACATATATGTGTTAAACATGCTTGTATTATCATTAAACACCTTTAACTTGTTAACAATATCAACTATATGTGTTAAACATGCTTGCATTATCTTTAAACACCTTTAACTTGTTAACAATATTAACTACATGTATTAAACATACTTGTATTATCATTAAACACCTTTAATTTTTTAACAATATTAACTGTATGTGTTAAACATGCTTGCATTATCATTAAACACCTTTAACTTGTTAACAAAAACATATATTTCATAAATAAGTAAATATAAATGATATATATGAATGAGGTAGATCCCCACGACTTGATCAATTGAAAAGTAGCTCGCCTGCAGAAAAAGTGTGAGCACCCCTGATCTACAATATTCCTCCTTACTATTTATACCAAAACCTACCGTACCAATTTATCAAGAGAAGGTGCTCAGGATGTCGTTGTGGCTTGTGCAGCCCTTTGAGACATTTGTGATTAAGATAAGTGAACTTTGATTGATTGATTGATTGATACAGTATGTGCTCATTATCTGAGACTTTTGTCTTTGTTCATTACTCCAGATTTGCCTTGCGATATGAGATTCATAACAAAAACGTACAGCCCAATAGAATTAATACAGCTAGTTGACATTGAAGGCAGCATGCAAGTAGGAAATTAATAGACTGCTTTGGGATTGCCACCGTACCGCAGCGACAGCTACCGCTTTGCATTTAAAGGCACCAGAAGCGACACTAGTCGTCCTCTGCGGTGGCTTCACATTTCCGTTTGATGTGCAACAAAGAATTATTGATATGTGAACAGGACACGTGGGGAATTGAAGCCTCGAGAGAGACATTGCAGGCTTTTGACAATGTGATGTAATGACTTTACATTTAGAGGAGCAAAGCAGGTCTTTTGGCTTCCTCTCACAGTTGCTTTTGATTTCAGTCTGACACTCAAACAAAGTCCTATTGATCCTTGGGGGGGAAAAAGGGACTGGGAACAAAAAACCCTCTTCATCTTTCCAAGTGAATATTTCAGGAGGTCCTCCTTGAAGGCAACACACCTGCAACCCATAACAATGCTTTGACACACGCACATCATGATAACTGCGTGAAGCTCTTGAGGGAAGCAAGGGTTTAAGCGGCTGAATAAATGACAGGTCATTTTCAGTGGAGAGCGGCGCGCACAGATGAGTAGGGCGATCAATCAGTCACGCGATCGACCATGCAGATTCTAGTCTTCTTTGGCGAACGACATCGACAGAGAAAGCAGGGTTGTTTGACAAGTGTGAGGGGGTGCGTGTGCTCAGCGTGGAAACATGGATTTCCGGTGAAAAATCATCTTTGTTCTGTGTTGATCATTGGCGCTAAGTAGGCAGCAACAACTTTTTTTGTAGGATGTGTGAAATGATTTGCAATCTTTATCTTACCAGCCCAACTGTGTCTGGCACAGGAGAAAAAGTGGATGTATTGATCTTGGTAGTTTCATTTTTCAAACAAGGTCTTTCACAGCCACAGCTTTCGATTTTTGAAAAGCATACATAGTGCTTTTCTCCTGATTTTATGGGCCTCTTGTCACACTATAGAGTGGAGTGACAACTCCAATGGTCGATGGGGACAGGATAACCTTCAGTTCATTACTTAGGCTACTTGCATTTTGGAATTATGTCTGCTTTTATGATTATTTGTAAATGTGCGTAATTTACCTTGTTGTGAGAATCCGAAAGCGCAAGCCAACTTTGTGCCATATTTTCTTACTGCAAATAGAAATAAATTGAAGGTAAAACCTTGTTTGCTATGCCAGCTTGCTCATCCCCCTCCAAACGCAAACTGCGAAAATGGATGTACACCTCCAAAAAATTGGACAAATAATGTAAGGTCTGTGCATACTTGCCAACCCTCACGGATTTTCCGGGAGACTCCCGAAATTCAGCGCCTCTCCCGAAAACCTCCCGGGACAAATTATCTCCCGAAAATCTCCCGAAATACAGGCGAACTCAGGTCCGCATGGACCTGAGTCCGCCTGAATTTCCCACAATATAAACGGTGTGCCTGCCCAATGACGTTATAACTGTAGAATGATCGAGGGCGAGTTCTTGGTTCCTTATGTGGGTTTATTGTTAGGCAGTTTCATTAACGTCCTCCCAGCGCGGTAACAACACACAACAACAGCAGTCACGTTTTGGTCTGCCGTAAACAGCAATGTTGTGACACTCTTAAACAGGACAATGCTGCCATCTGGTGCATTTGATGAAAGCACTTTTGTGCGTGCCACACAGCAATGCATCATCAGAGAGGGTCTTCAGCATGGTTAAAAAAATAGTGACAGAGAGTAGAACAAGGATGGACAACTCAACCCTTAACTCAACAAGTATATGTGTAAATAAATGATCACTGAAATTCAAGTATTTATTTTATATATATATATACCGTATTTTCCGCACTATAAGGCGCACCGGATTATTAGCCGCACCTTCTATGAATTACATATTTCATAATTTTGTCCACCAATAAGCCGCCCCGGACTAAAAGCCGCGCCTACGCTGCGCTAAAGTGAATGTCAAAAAAAACGCTGCGCTAAAGTGAATGTCAAAAAAACAGTCAGATAGTTCAGTCAAACTTTAATAATATATTGAAAACCAGCGTTCTAACAACTCTGTCCCAAAATGTACGCAAATGTGCAATCACAAACATAGTAAAATTCAAAATGGTGTAGAACAATAGCAACATAATGTTGCTTTAACGTTAATGTCACAACACACAAAATAAACATAGCGCTCACCTTCTGAAGTTATTCTTCATTCGTAAATCCTTCGAATTCTTCGTCTTCGGTGTCCGAATTGAAAAGTTGGGCGAATACGGGATCCAAAATGGCCGGTTCCGTCTCGTAGAAGTCATCGGGAGTCAGTGTCGCTGTTGTTCTGTGAATCCTGCCTTCCGGAAAGCTCGGACCACAGTTGTGACCGAAATATCTGCCCAAGCATTTACGATCCACTGGCAGATGTTGGCGTATGTCGTCCGAGGCTGTCTGCCCGTCTTAGTGAAGGTGTGTTCGCCTTCGGAGCTGTGTGAAAAAAGCCACCCGGCCTCTTCGCGTAAACTTCCCTTAACCACTCGCTCATCTTTTCTTCATCCATCCATCCCTTCGAGTTAGCTTTTATGATGACGCCGGCTGGAAAGGTCTCTTTTGGCAAGGTCTTCCTTTTGAATATCACCATGAGTGGAAGTTAGCATGGCAAGCTAGAACCACAGTGAAGGATGACTTCATTCCCTGTGGAGCGAATATTCACCGTACGTGCTCCCGTTCCACAGTGCGGTTCAGTTGCTGTGAAATACGGTAGTAATCCGTGTGCGGATGGAGAGATTGCGTCTTTTTATGAACCGGATCGCTTATTAGGAGCCATTTTGTGGTCTTTACAGATGTAAACAGGAAATGAAACGTACGGTGATATCCGCGCGTTTTTTCTTCTTCTTCCGGGGGCGGGTGAAGCGCTTCCTTTTCTATGGGGGCGGGTGAAGCGCTTCCTGTTCTATGGGGGCGGGTGCTTTCCTTGGCGGTTGCTTGCGTAGAAGAAGAAGCGTTTCCTGTTCTACCGGGAAAAAAGATGGCGGCTGTTTACCGAAGTTGCGAGACCGAAACTTTATGAAAATGAATCGTAATAAAGCGCACCGGGTTATTAGGCGCACTGTCAGCTTTTGAGAAAAATTGTGGTTTTTAGGTGCGCCTTATAGTGCGGAAAATACGGTATATATATATATATATATATATATATATATATATATATATATATATATATATATATACAGGTAAAAGCCAGTAAATTAGAATATTTTGAAAAATCACCCAACCATGCAAATTTTGCATTTCCTTTGGAAATCGAGGTCCCAGAGTCTGGAGGAAGACAGGAGAGGCACAGGATCCACGTTGCCTGAAGTCTAGTGTAAAGTTTCCACCATCAGTGATGGTTTGGGGTGCCATGTCATCTGCTGGTGTCGGTCCACTCTGTTTCCTGAGATCCAGGGTCAACGCAGCCGTCTACCAGCAAGTTTTAGAGCACTTCATGCTTCCTGCTGCTGACCTGCTCTATGGAGATGGAGATTTCAAGTTCCAACAGGACTTGGCGCCTGCACACAGCGCAAAATCTACCCGTGCCTGGTTTACGGACCATGGTATTTCTGTTCTAAATTGGCCCGCCAACTCCCCTGACCTTAGCCCCATAGAAAATCTGTGGGGTATTGTGAAAAGGAAGATGCAGAATGCCAGACCCAAAAACGCAGAAGAGTTGAAGGCCACTATCAGAGCAACCTGGGCTCTCATAACACCTGAGCAGTGCCAGAAACTCATCGACTCCATGCCACGCCGCATTAACGCAGTAATTGAGGCAAAAGGAGCTCCAACCAAGTATTGAGTATTGTACATGCTCATATTTTTCATTTTCATACTTTTCAGTTGGCCAACATTTCTAAAAATCCCTTTTTTGTATTAGCCTTAAGTAATATTCTAATTTTGTGACACACGGAATTTTGGATTTTCATTTGTTGCCACTTCAAATCATCAAAATTAAATGAAATAAACATTTGAATGCATCAGTCTGTGTGCAATGAATAAATATAATGTACAAGTTACACCTTTTGAATGCAATTACTGAACTAAATCAAGTTTTTCAAAAATATTCTAATTTACTGGCTTTTACCTGTATATATATATATACAATAAAAGAAATATATATTTATAGCTAGAATTCACTGAAAGTCAAGTATTTCTTATATATATATATATATATATATGAAATACTTGACTTAAGTATTTCTTATATATATATATATATATATATATATATATATATATATATATATATATATATATATATATATATATATATATATGAAATACTTGACTTGGTGTATTCTAGCTGTAAATATACTCCTCCCCTCTTAGCCACGCCCCCAACCACGCCCCTCCCCCACCTCCCGAAATCGGAGGTCTCAAGGTTGGCAAGTATGGGTCTGTGACTGGCCAGCTTTTCATACATTATTCCTCGTGCGTATATTGCTTGTATGTTAATGATGTCACGTCCGGCTTACGTCCGGCTCGTTAAATATTTGTGGTGTAAAGTTTGACTCATATAAGCTCAACAAAGGTTATTATGAAGAGAAATGACACCTATATTTACAAAATTATATTTTATGAAGCACATTGGGTGAGCGTTTGGAAAGTACACCTACCGCAGTTACGACCAACATGCATTAGATCAGTGGTTCTCAAATGGGGGTACGCGTACCCCTGGGGGTACTTGAAGGTATGCCAAGGGGTACGTGAGATTTTTTTTAAATATTCTAAAAATAGCAACAATTCAAAAATCCTTTATAAATATAAATAAAAACCTATCTTTTTTTCCAAATAGTTCAAGAAAGACCACTACAAATGAGCAATATTTTGCACTGTTATACAATTTAATAAATCAGAAACTGATGACATAGTGCTGTATTTAACTTCTTTATCTCTTTTATTCCAACCAAAAAAGCTTTGCTCTGATTAGGGGATACTTGAATTAAAAAAAAATTCACAGGGGGTACATCACTGAAAAAAGGTTGAAAACCACTGCATTAGATAACAACACCAGTCAGGTCTGTATAGACCAGGGGTAGGGAACCTATGGCTCTAGAGCCAGATGTGGCTCTTTTGATGACTGCATCTGGCTCTCAGATGAATCTTAACTGACATTGCTTAACACGATAAGTAATGAATAATTCCGTTGGTAATCAGAGTGTTAAAAATAACCACGTATCAACCAGACTACAAAGCCATCAGCAAAACCATGCAGCACCAGAAGTCGCATTAATGGTAAGAAGTAGGGATGTCTGATAATATCGGCCGATAAATGCTTTAAAATGTAATATCGGAAATTATCGGTATCGGTTTCAAAAAGTAAAATTTATGACTTTTTAAAACGCCGCTGTGTACACGGATGTAGGGAGAAGTACAGAGCGCCAATAAACCTTAAAGGCACTGCCTTTGCGTGCCGGCCCAATCACATATTATATACGGCTTTTCACACACACAAGTGAATGCAAGGCATACTTGATCAACAGCCATACAGGTCACACTGAGGGTGGCCGTATAAACAACTTTAACACTGTTACAAACATGCACCACACTGTGAACCCACACAAAGAATGACAAACACATTTCGGGAGAACATCCGCACCGTAACACAACATGAACACAACAGAACAAATACCCAGAACCCCTTGCAGCACTAACTCTTCCAGGACGTTACAATATACACCCCCCGCTACCCGCTACCCCCTACCACCCACCTCAACCCCGCCCACCTCAACCTCCTCATGCTCTCCCAGGGAGAGCATGTCCCAAATTCAAAGCTGCTGTTTTGAGGCATGTTAAAAAAAATAATGCACTTTGTGACTTCAATAATAAATACGGCAGTGCCATGTTGGCATTTTTTCCATAACTTGAGTTGATTTATTTTGGAAAACCTTGTTACATTGTTTAATGCATCCAGCGGGGCATCACGACAAAATTAGGCATAATAATGTCTTAATTCCACGACTGTATATATCGGTATCTATTGATATCGGAATCTGTAATTAAGACTTGGACAATATCGGAATATCGGATATCGGACATCTCTACTAAAAATGTTGGTCTTACTTAAAAATGCACCCATTTAGTTGTATTCAGTATTAAAAAATATTATACGGCTCTCAGGGAAATACATTTTAAAATATTTGACTTTTATGGCTCTCTCAGCCAAAAAGGTTCCCGACCCCTGGTATAGACACACAAGCGCTGGGGTCGCCAACCTGTCGATTGCGTTCTACCAGTCGATCTGTGGGACCCTTCCGGTCGATCACAAAAATAGTAGAAAAGAAAAAATATATATATATGACATCGGTGACACCCTCACCCTCGAGAGTGACATACCCGAAAACTGGCTGCATTTTAACCCCTGTACTCGCCCACACGCCTCGCCTCTCTCTCTCTTCAGCCTCACATCCCGAAACTCTCGACACGGCGGTCTCAACCCTCGTCTCGCAAACATATGTATGAGTTAACGTGATAACGCGTTAACTATAAATTTAAATAACGGCACACATTTTTTCAACGGCCGATTAACGCAAGCACGTCCTTTTTGATTCTCGGGCCGTGCTGAATCTGGGAGAATTTAGCTGCAGTTCATTAAGTAGTAATGGGCCACAAACGGGGAAAATAGCGAGCAGGAATGGACAAAGAAAAGACTATAGGTTTAAAGCCGTGGAAAGTTGTTCTTCTGACAAGAAAGGACTATTTTTTGGCGACATCACTGCCTGCTCCGTTCGTCGTTTGAAGGTGGGTGGTGCTTCACTTCTGTGTTTGGATGAGAGTTCAGGTGTAGTGATAACATAACATGTATTTTTACTGTGACTTTTTTTGTAACTAAGATGGCATAAAAGCTCAACAGAAACGAAAGACGACAGGCAGGAAGTCGAAAGGGGACTTTTGTATTGCAAACAGTCGATCCGACATCCAAACATGTCAAGACACTTTCTCAAACCAATTACACACTTTTCCGGCTTCAAAATAAAAGCGCTGCGCTATTCATCGGGTTTAACTACTTAAAAATTATAAAAATGTCTTACATTACGATCATGCTTTGTCAAAGATGATTTGTAATGTTATTCTGTGATATTTGCACCTAAAAAAACTGTCTGGCTGAAATATTGTGTATATTATTTTATAACATTTTCTGGCCGAGTCCTCAATTACCAGAATGATTAGAAGGCTGAGTAATGCATTTTATTAATAAATAAAGACGGTCATACCATTGTCATGCAGCAAGATGAAGTCCACTAACTTGTACACAATGTAATGTACAGAATATCAGAAGCATTTATTCAGGTAGAAATATTAGAGATCATATTATCAAACATTTTTGACAATCAAAGCATGATCGTAACAATCATAATTTTGCGTTATTTATGCGTGAAACTGGTATCTAAACATGGACGTGTGCTCCTCCTCTGAATAAAGTGCTCTTAAAGCAGGAATACAACATCCTTTCTACAAAATACAAAATATGGCAAGACACCAACACACAGTAGGCAATTTAGTTTTTTATTGTCATTGTGTTTACCCTTTTTGTGTTGAGCTGTTAAAAAGCATAATGTTTAAACACATTTCATTAAAGCAAATTGTCTGTTCATGGTGTTAAAACTTAAAAAGTATCTATATATATGTATGTATATGTATGTATATATATGTATGTACATACATATATATATATGTATATATATATACATATATATATATATATATATATATATATATATATTTATATATATGTATGTTTGTGTGTGTGTGTGTGTATATATATATATGTATGTATGTATATGTATGTATGTATAAATGTGTGTATATATGTATATATATATATATGTATATATATATATATATATATATATATATATATATATATATGTAAATATGTATATATATCTATCTGAGACCATTACATACTTACATACAAACATACATACATACATACATACATACATGCATACATGCATCTTAGTCTCACTTTGTCCATTTTTACAGTTATTAGATTTTATATATTTATATATGTATATATATATACAGGTAAAAGCCAGTAAATTA